>NW_010143162.1:64136-123959 GCF_000699245.1 Pterocles gutturalis
AAAAAACCCCACAAAAAAACAAAAACCAAATCCAAAACCAACAAAACCAAACAGTAGCTTGATTAAGCAACTCAGCAAAAAAGTCTGACAGTTTAGCAAAAGGCAGTAGTTTTCTGTCAGTTTATTTCTTTCTCTAATCCAAGGAACTGTTCACCTTTTTTAAAGGATTTGGAAGGTTCAGGCTGATATGTTTCTTTGATGTAAAAGCTAAAGTAGATAGATACATCTAAGTAATACTTAAGTTAGCATGTTAATAAATCAAAAATTTTTGATAATATATTTAAAACCGTGATTTTTCTTTCATTTTACATATTTAATGTACAAAATAATTAAGATTTTTATTTTTTTTTTTCACTTCATTAGTGAAGGTAAAAGTTAGGGAAACAAAGCAAATGACCTCCAGCTGTTCAGCGTGTTGTCTGCAAGTTTGTTGAACACCAAAGGCTTAAATTGCCTTTGGCTACTGGGAGCTTGGAAGGCATAATTTAGGAGAAGATTTTTCATTTGAGGGAAGGAAGTGGAGGGCCCTACAGATATTTCTTGCCATGTGTAGAGAAAAGCAGGTGTAAAACAAGTTTCCTTACATTTGCTTCACTGTAAAAATTCTTGCAACACAACTTTGTGGCACAGATAACCTCCAAACAAACTTAGAGAGCAAGCATAAGCAATAGAAGAGTGTTCCTCAAGAAATGACCATCTTATTATGAGGTGAGCATCCCTAAAAGCACTGGACAAGCTGAGCAATATAAAAGTCTAAGATATCTTTGAAGTGCAATAAAAGACTTTTCAGCTGTATTATTTTTGTTGTGAGTCAGAATGTACAAAATGAAAGGACAAATCTTGAGGTCTTTATTCTGTTTCACTAAATCCTTAGCTAAGTATTGCAGATTAGAAAACTAAGCAGTCTTCATCTGTGTAGGCTTTTTTATGTGGCAGCCTCCTTGGAGAGCTGGTGAGATGCATTTGAACAGAGATTTTAATATATTATTTTACAGAAGAGTTTATTTTTATTAAAATCACAAACTGGGATAATGGAAATCAAGATTTACTTTTTCTCCAATGAATAAATTTGTCTCCAAAAAACAATCTTGTCTCTGAGGGGTTGACGAGGTGCACTCTTGCCTCTGATTGTTACAGGTGTCAGTGGTGAAAATGTTCAACTGATAAACATTTGAGGACGACTGCGTGTGGTTAGACTCCTGTAATCAGCTGTACCATTTTTTCTCACTCTTTTTTCTAAACAATGCAGTGTCATAGATTATAAATTCTTTCCTAGCTATGAAATTCATGGTACAAATTGTATCTCTGGTAGACAGTGTCAGGTGTCAGGCTCAGAAATGCAGAGAAGCAGGTACTTTTCCATTTGGCAACCAAGGTATACTAGTCAATGTCCACAGACTGTAATGCACCAAATTCCAAGTTTCCAGGGGTTCAAAAAACAACTAATAGGAAAAAAAAAATCAGTCATTCTTTGTTAAATACAAAGAGCCCAAACCTTCGGCAGTGCAAAAGATTGGTGTCTGTTGTGAGAATGTGCTGGGGAGGTAAGAATATATAGATAGTTCAGTTTAGACATCTTTGTTGGCCAGTGTTGAGAGTATTTTGTTGGTCTTGATGGGAATTTGCTCTGTCCCAGGATGACTGTTCTAATTTCTTTTTTCATTGATGCTCTGTAACTGGGATTTTACCTACACAATTGGTCCAGATTGTATGTGCTGTCTCTTTAGCCTCAGATTATGTGTTTATGCCCCAGCTATGTCTTAAGCTATGAACACTTCATTCATTGTCTTTGGGTTTTTTGTTTCTTTATTCATAAACTAGTACTCACGAGTAAGAATGAAAGGAGGAAATAGTTGGTATGCTCTATAATTCATTTTAACATCTAAGGTACAATGTGAATACTTCCCAATAGACAATAATGGTTCTTGCCAGACCCATGCAGTCCTTTCCTCAAGCCTGCCTTCTGGTGTCTTTGTAATAAGTAGGAAGAAGAAGGGAGGGCAGGGGAATAAACCTTTGGTTTAATTCGGCTGTGATATTCTCTGCTTCTTATCTTAAACCTTAGTGTCTGTGCTTTTAAAAATAGCTACTATGTTTTATGCAGACAAGATCATCATTCAGTTGTGAATGAAGTGATTTCACTACAAATGGAAGATTAGAATTCATTTAAGATTAATTTGGAAACACTTTTAGGGAAAATGCAATAGGGAAATTAAGAGAATAGCTTCAGTTTTACCTCTCTGAAATTTCTGATTTATCTGAGAGCAATGCATTTTTTCCTCCTATGTGAATATTGTACCTGTGCATATAAAAGTAAATGAGCAAGTTTTGCAGCTTTTATCAGTTCAAGTTTTATTTATACATATTGAAAAACTGTTTCTCTCACTCTTGAAGAAATAAGAATTACAAAACCTCATAATGGGAACCAGGTTGTGGCAGCTTCATAATTGGAAAAGGGGTGGGGGATGAATAATACAAAGGCTGCAATGAACTCCACCATTTGTTGACCTCATTCAGTTAAAAAAAAAAAATTGTTGCCCATCAGATTGCAATCTTTGTATTGTTTTAGGTGTTTTACAGAGTAGTTAGCAGTTCATAGTGCAAATCTTTTCTGATCATATATGTAAACAGAAAAAACAGTTTTGATCAGGACCTATCTTGTTCATGTGATATATAAAGCTTAAGATAAATTTCTGTAGATGAAAAAACATTTTAAGTCCTATTGTTCAGAGACCACATGTATCAAGATTAAACCTGATGGAAAATTTTATAATCTGTGTACTATAAATCTTTAGAAGAAATTGCAGAAATGAAAAAATTTCTAAGTTCTAACCTGTGCTACTCAGTGCTGCTGCAGCCTGTAATCTAAAACGCTGGTTGTTCTTATTTTGCTAGTTTGCCCAGCATAAGAGAGAGACTAATACGGAAAGATAACAGGAAGACAGTTAAATTATAGATTTCTCCATAGAACTTTCTCTAAAATTCCTTTACATGTCAGGAAAATAAATATTTTTTCCCTCTGAGTCTCTTAAATAAACACAAGGCAATTGTGTAGCAAGAAATAAATTCATTGATTGAAGCCCGCTTTCCTGATAGCAAATTGTCTGCAAATATATTTATGCACTTGTTAGCTGTTCTAACTTTGTTTTTACGTGAACAAGTTCAAATAGCTTTTGAGAATGTATTTGAATATATAAGTTATTCATGTTAATAGCAAGTCATGATCTGATATTGGAATTTCTTGTTATGTTTCTCGGTCTGTTTGTGTGGGTCTGTGATTGTTTTTTTCTGTAAATTCTGCTCAAGCTGTTTATATTGCATCTGGATGGATGCAATATAAATGCATCCTCCTTTTAGATGGAGGATGTGGATTATGACCATAGCTTATTAAAACATATATAGTTAATTAAACCTAAAAATACTGTGAAGCATCTTGAGGATTAGTTTCATTTTATACGCTGAAATATTGGGAAGTTAGAAGTTATTCAGGTGTCTGAGTCTCCACATTCTAATTTGATCACAAAATATTTTAAATTAAATTTGTTGACAAATTGAGAGATTAGTAGTAAACAGTAATAGCTTAGTGTCAGAGAAAATGTTGTTCTAATGCAACAGCAAGTGTAGGTGCAATGGATATGCACTTTTATCACAATGTATGTTTCTTCACCTATATTTACTGGTGCATATTTATGCTGCATTTTTTTCCCTAGGAGTATTGAGGAGATGGAGATTTCAGTTTATATGAGTTAGTTGTCACTCTCCTTTTATTATATTAGTGGGAAAACAAATTTGCAAACCTGATCTGCATTGTGTACACTTCCTCGTGGAAACAGACTGCAGTTTATTATTCAGTATGCAGGTCAACATGCTTGATGGGCAAGTGTTCTTTTCTTTCACTTTGTGAGTGTGAGAAGCAAGACCTTTCTGCAGATAGGGCATTGTTCTTCATATCCATTAACAGATGTTAGCACACGCCTCCGGGAGGGTTAGCAAATACAAGTCACAGAATCACATTCCCTCAATGCTGATAGACTGTGTCTTCTGGGTTAGACACGTGGTCAACACATGTTGTTAGAGTTCAGTTCAGACTCTTTAGTAGTACTTCTACCTGGTTTGTTTGGTTTTTTCTAATTATTATTTTGGTTTGTTTTTTAAGAATTTAAACTCTGAATAGGTTATTTTCTCCCCAGTGTGCCTAACTGTAAAGTGTTTGTTAGCACAGCAGACATCAGGTAAGACTTTCTTGCTTTATTAAGAAAGATAGATATGTTAATGAATCAGCAAACTGCAGTTTTTCTGCTATGGGACAGAGGTAGCTGAGGTGGGTTTTATATTTTCAAGCAAAAGCATGGAATAAAAGGTGAATCTGACATCTTGTGTGGTGGTATTGATGACCATGTTTAAAAATACGTGAGTAGTAATTACCAAATCTCCTCAGTCCACCTCAGATAAAGTGGGATAAATGCTCCTGGTGAACTCCAGAGTAGTAGTAATGTGAACACAAGTAATGCACTTGTGTCTGTAAGTCAGTTTAACAAAGAGACTGGCTTCAGCACAGATGTTTTAGATTTACGGTGTGGATAGAGACTCCAAACACAAATCTCCAACTGCCTTTAGTATCTGGTTGGGTGTGGTATGTTTCAGATTCTGTTACTAAGGTCTTCAGCAATGGAGTTTCTTCTGTAAGTCTAAGTGATGCCTTTGACAGAATAGTAATTCTTCCTTTACCTTCCCCTCCTTCCTCCTGTCTTCATCCCTCTCCGCAAGTTAAATGCCTACAGCAATGGAAAATCAATAGCCAGGTAGAGTCTGTAGTCATGTGAATTAAAGCTATCAGATCTGAGACAGCTGAGAATGAGAGCCTGATCTCTTCAGGATCAGTGCTGTGACATGTTGTACCCCTTTATCACGCTTATCCTCCACAGCATCACTGCGTCACTGAAGCCCCCAAGATTCAACAAGTGCTTTGCTTCAGAAGTTGCAGTAAAACAGAAGTTTTGAGAGATCAGGTGAAAGTCATGTGTACCAGCTTTGAACAAATTTTGCAAATGCAGAGTCTAAGGAAGCAGTTTTAGTAAAGAGAATAAAAAATGTCCAGCTCATCAGTTAGGAGGTACAGATGATGGGCAATTAAGTGGGTGAGGGTGTTGCAATATTTGTGAATATCTGGAGTACACAGATTTATAGGTGGGAAATAAATGTTGATTTGTTTATTCCCTCCCTCATGTCTACTCAGGGAAGAGCAATTAGTTTTTATTTTTTAGTGTTTGCATTATCATTGAACATAAATCTTTCTTCAGTATCAGCTATAAAAAGTCAGTACAGGATCCAGCTTTAAATATAAACACGATTATGAGTGTAAGGGGGAAATTATTGACGGTAAGTGGAGTAAACACATTTTTGCACAATTCATTTCTTAAGGAGCTTCTAGAACATAAAAATAAAAGATGTGTCTATACTTTAAATTCACTGTCATCATTAACTGTTATGATGCAACTGAAATTTTTGTTCAGTGATAGAATCAGAAAAAAAGTATTTGTGGTCTCTGAGGTTAATGGGATTAACACATACATGTAATTCAAAGAACTCTTACATTTTAAATAGGATATATATATATTTAAATAGGATATATACCTTTCCCATTTCAAACACCTTTCTTTCTTCCTGTGTTTTGCAGTCTTTTTTTCCATTCTGCAAATAGAAGCCTCCTTGTTCTAGGTGTAGGCTGTCTTTATTTTGTAAAGGATGTGTTTCTATCAAGACCCATATTAGGGAGTTTTCAACAATCAGGTTTTATTAAAAAAAAAAAAAAAAAAAGAGTTTGTGGGGGGTTTTGTTAGTGGGGAAAGTTTTTGTTTTGTTTTATTGTTGTTTTTCCAGAAAGTTAAAGGCTTTTACCAGACTGGTTTTGAGGAGGTTTCTTGGTTCTGGAAGGTAAGAGAATTATAAGAGTTTAAGTGGTTACATGCAGGATAGCTGCAAACTTTGATGCATGGGAAAAATGAAGTTTGAGAAAGTTAAGCTTGAGCAGTTACTTTACAACACTGGTAAGTGTTGCAAACGTTGGTGTGTCCTATCTAAAGATAGCATCCAGATCCATTGCCTATGCAGGGGTAGGTGCTTCTGACATTTCAAAAAGTCTAGTTTTTGTATCAGCACAGAATAAAAATAATTAACATGAGCTGGGTATTTTTTAGTGAATTTCTTCTGTTCTGGTCAAACACTTTTGACTCTTCAGATCTACTTTGTGCTTAATAAATTCTTTTATTTAAAAACCTAAATGCTATCTCAAATTAATTTCTTTCATATTTCTTCCCATGTTCTAGTCCCTATATGCTTGTTATGTATGTTTATTATGTTTGTCTCATTTAAATAGGCAATATGAAGTACCAGATACAATGGTAACTGGTCAGAATCCTGTTATTTAACAAGGAAAAAACCCCAGCCCTCCAAATAGGAAGGCACAATATCTCTCTTGTACTGTTGGCTGATAAGAAGGAGTAAAGGCATGAGACTTTTTTCTGCTTTTGGACCCATTCAAGTAGTGTGAAAAATCTCCCAAATGGGAGGGACGTAGCAGGAATAAAAGGGGAAGGTGGACCTCTGACAGATGCATGTGAAGTGAAAGGCAGGGAGATCATTCAGCTCTTTGAAAAAATGTGATAGGCTCTTGCAGCCGCTTGTGAAGCAGTGATTTGAAATCTGATGAACTCTTTCAAGTGTAGGAGCCTGATTCTGCTCAGCTGTGTAATTGTGATGGAAGGGAGCCAGCTGAAAGCAGAGACCTGGCTGCAACCTTTTGGAAGGCTTGTTCTGGCAGAGTGGGTGGGAAAGTAAAGAGAAGGTTACAAATACTAAGTTTCTCTACCTGATTGATAATGAACCAGTAATAAGTGGACTTACTATAGTAATAACTTTCCCATGGAAGCCTGATGATTGCAGAAAAGCTTTTCCTGAGTGCATGTGACCACATCTTACTCTGATCAGCTGTAGCACAGCAAAGCTGTGTAATTATCATAATCTAACAATTAGCCTGGCATCCTTTCCCAGTGTTTAATTACTCCAATAAATGGTAATTGAATAGAGGACTTAATGACAAGAGAATAAGTTTCTTTTTGCACTGTGTACTTAACTTGCAGTCTTTTCTAGGCATGATTTTTGAATAATGTTTTTTGAACAACAGCCTTGATTAGTTGTTTCTCTTTTGTTCTGTCAGTCAGTATTTTGCATCCTACATTGTGTTTTCTTATGGTGTTTTGAACTTGTCTTAACTTGTGAAAGTGTTACATAAGGACTAAAAGGTCACAGACAACTCCTTTATATGAGAGGGGGGTTTTTTGTTTGCTTGCTCAGGGTAGCAATATCCTGCTGGAGACCTAAAATGTCACTGGCTTGCTACTGTTATCAAACCCACTTCTCTTAGCATCTGGAAAATGTTGAATTTTCTTTTGGTTTGAATAGAGCTAAAATTAAAACAGCTCTTTGATTACTTCATTGTTTGTGCATCAGAGTCATTGTTGATGTCAGCAGAGCTATGGGAACAGAGTTTATTAAATGTTGTGACAAAGCCAGTAAAAAGAGCAGAAAAGCATTAAAGAGGTTATTTTTTTTGTAGCACAGAAATAGCATCTTTAAAATTATCTGCAGTAAAATCGTACACTTAATCCCTCAACCCCTCAGATAACTAACAACCACAAGATTTCCCCTATCACATGTAACAGCTTTAAATTAGTTGAAATGAGGGGACTCCTGTCTGAAGGAATACTGAGGCACAGGTTACCCTGCTGTGTTGCAGTCATAGCATATGAATAGAGCTTGAGATGGTCGGATGCACTACTACACTTATCACCTAAACAGGGGCAGAAGCTATGAGCAAGCTCGGTAGTGGAATGGTAAATAACTGACATCATCACATCCTAAGAGCAATTAAAGTGGTGTCCTTGTAAAGGACGTTAACATTTTCCAGAAAAAAATGTCTGTATTGTTGCATATACAAATACTTATTTTATATTCCTCTCTGTTTTTAATAATTTAAGCAAAGAGTTTCATAGCTAGTTAACAGAAATAAGCTTGATTTTCAACCTATTTCTGTATTTTTCCAGTTGAAGCTTTTCCTGTGTCTAGAGCATTTGTAAAAGATGTATATTTTGTCTCATAAGGTTTAACCTACTGGTGGTTCAGCCTTTGTTGGGATACTTACTGGATCTTCCCACCTTGCTGCCTTTCCCTGATACTTGTAGGAACTTCTCTGTGAGACCTCTCTGTCTCCTTTAAATTTAGTTAAAACTGACTTAGTGACAGTGAAAGTAAAAAGGAGGAGCTGAGTGACCAGCTGATTTACAGGGCTATTCATATGTGATGATGGCAGAAGCCTTTTTATCCTTCAGAAGTAGAAAAGTAGCTTTCTGCTGAGCTGTTTCTGAAGAACAATGGGTGACTATGATTTGTGTTTACCCCGAGAATAAATAGTTTCAGTGAATTTTGTTGATGTTGCTTTGCATTTCAGATTATCATTTGAGAGCGAGGGGCCCAGGCAGCGAAATTGCAGCCAGTTGCATCTGATCACTTCTGATGCCAGACTGAAGATCAGAATTTCATAATTAATTGTTAGAGCAGTTATTTGAAGTCTTTTCTGATTCACAGTGAAGCCTTGCCGCGTGCATTTGACAGAACAGGTTCCAAATAAAAAAAGGTTGACATAGCAAAAGGAAAATTTTCTGGTACACTTATGTTGAAGTAGAGCATCTGGTGTGTTGATTTTACAGAAAGGATGATAGAATGTAACTAATAGGATTTGTATGGGAAGCAACAAACAGAAGCTGTTGCAATTTTTTGTCTATCTAAATTATAATGGGCAATTAGTATTATTTGTGCTATTCTTAAATTGGATTTTTATTGTGCTTATTCCAAAAAGAAAGGAAGAAAGGAAAAAAAAAAACCCAAACAACACTATTGTTGCATTCTAAATATCTGTTTAAATAAATCATCACTTGTTTCAGTGACCAGCAAAATTATTAAATTCAAGATGAGCCACAGATGCATCAGCTCTTAAAATTATGAAGAGAAGCATGCACACAGACTGTGTACTTTCACTTGTGTTAATGGATAAACAGAATACAGGAACATTTTTTGTTAGTCTTGTGTTTCTGTGGTTAAAATCACCATTAAGCTCTTTCTCTACATCCTGAATACTTGGACATTTCATCAGTGGCACTTGAGCACAGAATCACAGAATCACAGAATGTTAGAGATTGGAAGGGACCTCGAAAGATCATCTAGTCCAATCCCCCTGCCGGAGCAGGAACACCTAGATCAGATCACACAGGAACGCATCCAGGCAGGCTTTGAATGTCTCCAGAGAAGGAGACTCCACAACCTCTCTGGGCAGCCTGTTCCAGTGCTCTGTCACCCTCACTGTAAAGAAGTTTTTTCTCATATTCAAGTGGAACCTCCTATGTTCCAGCTTGCACCCATTGCCCCTTGTCCTATCACTAGATGTCACAGAGAAGAGCCTGGCTCCATCCTCCTGACACTCACCCTTCACGTATTTATAAACATTCATTAGGTCACCCTTCAGTCTCCTCTTTTCCAAACTAAAGAGACCCAGCTCCCTCAGCCTTTCCTCATAAGGGAGATGCTCCATTCCCTTCATCATCTTTGTGGCTCTGCGCTGGACTCTCTCTAGCAGTTCCCTGTCCCTCTTGAACTGAGGGGCCCAGAACTGGACACAATATTCCAGATGCGGTCTCACCAGGGCAGAGTAGAGGGGGAGGAGAACCTCTCTCGACCTACTGACCACATTCATATGACTGTCTTTGCTGGAAGAAGTAATCAAGTTTTGTGTAGCAAGCTGATGTTTGTTGGTTATGGAAATGTTTAGATTTGGAAGCTACTTAATTATCTGTCTCTGTCTTCAAAATCGTTTTTGTAGCCTACAAATAGTTATCTGTGTAGTATGCAGGTTTCCAAGACACTGAATGCCGCCTAAGATAAAACAAGGTTTAATTATGTTTGAAGAAAAGCTCTGTTTTGCTGTGTGTAAGCCAGAGTGCATAGAGACAAGTGACAGTTTTTGCAAGAAGGTTTGTAGATCCTATCAGAGTTTTGGAGAAGCGTTTTTGGTTGGTTTCTACCACAATACAATGTTCTGTTATGCAAAATCTAGGTAGGACTGGTTTCTTGCAGTGAGATTATATGAAGAAGCCTGATTACCGCATGGCTCCAGAAGGTCATGGGAGTCCAGATGAGGATCTGCCAGAACAGGATGAAGAAACTGAGAAAAGGAAAAGAACATCAGTAGCATTGCTGGAGACTGTAGGAAAGCACACTTTCTATTCTGAAGGGGACTGGAAGAAGGGATGAATTTACTACACCTTAAATGCAGCCAACAGGAGATCCGTTATTCCTGTCACCTTTACAAACATATCTGTTAACAGATTGCCCCTTCCCTCTGCCTGTTGTGCTTATGTGGCTAAACATTGATAAATGCTTTAATTTGGAATGGAACATTTGTTTCTCTCTTAATACCTGACATTACACTACTAATAAGAAGTTTTCAGCCTGTAAATGTTAAGTGTCTTCCTCTTGGATGTGGTTTAAAATTCTTGGAAATACGTTTCTGAAGTGTTTGCTTTAATAGCTTTGAGGAGTCTGAGCTGATGAATTTTTTTTTTTTAAGTTATTCATGGCCATTGCTTGCCTTTCTGTTCAGGTTAGAGGCCTTTGTTTCCTCTTTGAGGAGTTAAATAGAACACACTGCCATGTAGCTGGATGAATGAGAACGGTCTCAGTGTACTTTAAAAGGCATGCTGGAGATTTTGTAGCCTCTTTTGCAAAAAATAAAATTAGTTCTACATTTCTTCAGTACACATACTGAGGTTTTGGTTACTGACTTCGTTAAGTATTACAAGAGGGGAAATAAATACCTGCTTTCTTCTTAGTTAGCTAATAACCACTTTTCAGTGTTGCTGTTACTATATGGAGTGAAGAAACTTTACTCAGAGCTGCTTGATAAAATGTCTTGGTACATGTTTTCCCTGGAGCACTGCTGGGCCAGCAGAGTCAGCTAAAGGCCAGTTTAGATCATTTAAAATATGCACCATTGTCTTCCTTTTTTAGACATGTAAATGTAATAAACACTTTCTGGCTATGGCAAGCGACTGTGGAATTAAAATACTGAGAGAGCAGGGGAGCAGGGAGGCAAGGGCTTTGGAATAAAAGGACTTCGTTGTGTACTTCACCCTCAGACCTGCTTTGCAGGCAGCCCTTGCTTCTTAGTTTCCACGTGTTTGACAGGCAAGGGTGTGCTTGGGCGAATGAAGACACTCAGCTGCTTCGGCACCCATTTCGGGAAGCAGAAATAAGAATGAGTCTACTAAAATACCAGTGATCAAAGAGGACAGCTCTGTTGTGGTTTTGTTTGTTTAACAATAATACAGTAGGGGACTTTGCCTAAAGGGAGTCAGATGAGCTCTTGGTTTGCAGCATTGGGTGGAAGAGCTCACTGGTCCAGTTTACAAGTTTGATTTCATTGCTAGTGCAGATTTAAGTGTGATCACAAATTTAGTTGTCCATCTCTTTGTATTTATCAACTCCATTATCATAGACTGTGCGGTCGGTTCTTCCCTTCAAATTCAGCCGTTTACAGTACAGACTGTCTGGGAAATGTCTGTCTAGACTCTCATTTTGGTTAAAGGAGAGAAAAAGCTACTTCTGAAGTGTGCTGGGTCTCATTCCAGTGTATCTTGGGCCTAAACAGGCCAGATGAATTGGACTTGAGAAGTTCCTATTTTTCTCCATTGACTTAAAGAGAATGTATAGAAGCAGTTCACATGAGGTTATTAGTGTTGTAAGAGTCTAATGTTAAGGAGGCCACTCTGATCCTGAATGTCTGCAATTACCTAAGTGTAGTGCTGAAAGCATAGTTTCCGTCACAAAACCATAATTGGGCATTATTGTGAAGGCGCAGGCTGATATAGCAGGTTACCTTGAGAATCACTTGAGAAAACTGCATTGTCTGTCCCTTGCATGGTTAACAAAAGTGTGGGCACACACATACAAATATATAAAAATATATATTCATTTTTACTTACTAAAACTGTAATTAAAAAAAATGAGAATCATTGCCAGAATGTGCCTTTCCTATTCATAACTTATAAAATACTCTTTTTATTACCTGTTAGAAATGGCATACTGCTAACTGATGCAGAGAACAGACACCGATTTGAAAACAATACATTTTTGCAAATGTATTAAGACACTATCTGTTGAGGTGACAGGTTTTGAAAGCACTGGAGTACAAAAATATATATATTTTTAGCTAATGATTTAGATAAATGTGAATTCTCCTGGAAGAACGGTTGTTCAGAGAGGCTTTCCTGTGTTACAGAATGGAACTGTGAGGCTGTGCACTGTCTGAAATTATACAGATATATAATGATTTGATGCATGTTCAGTTTTTCCCCTTTAAATAAGCTATTTTATTGAATTTAAATTATTGTAGGGATATGAAAAGGTGTAGTTTGCTTTGTATTTATCCTCGAAGGGCCAGCAGATCATTGCTTTTTCTCTGAAATTAGATAGAAGTATCCAGATGGCAGATTTTAAGCCCATCAGGTGTTTAAAATATGCCCCTCAGCTAAAAAGAAGTATTATAGTTAAATCTGTCATGGCCTTTTTATTGCTCTGTGGTACACTTGACAGCTGCAGCCGTGAAAGAGAGAAGCTACAAGTAGGCCAGTTGGCCTGAAGTGGAATAGGTCAGTGGTTGGTTTCTTTAGCTGCCCCAGGGAGTTTGATAGACATACAGGCCTGATTTATGCAATTATTAAATCCATCATGGTATAAGCTCCCCTGGAGACAGTGAATTTGTTCCCATAGTTTCTACTACATCCTGTGGTAGGCATTACAGAAGTAATGTAAGTGAAACATGGAGGGGTGAAAAAAGGACACCCTCCCCAACCGCAACAAAACAAGAATCCCACATCTCTAAGGACTCCTGAGTAATACTAGTAGTACTAATAAAGTGCATCTGGGCTGGTACCTTGCACTGCTTTTTTCATCTGGCGCTCATTCAGACCTGTCATGTTAGGCTGAATGCTGATCATTCGTATCCCAGAATCCTTTTATCTGAACAGAGCAACATCTACACTGTGTGCTTTTGGCAAAGGAGATGCGCTGCTTTTCAAATGTCTTTAAAAAGCAATACAGTCTCTTCTTTGCATCTTGATAAACTGCTGCTAATCATGAAGAAAGAGTAAATCTGTTTGTGATCTTGTAGTGACTATAAGTACTTGCAGTCAAATCAGCTTTCAGTGCAGGGATGATTACTGCCTGATTCAGAGAAGAGGATATGTTTGGGTTCTTTATTTGCATGCATATGTAGGTGTTTATGTAGACACTGACTTGGGGAGACTAATACAGTTTTAGCTTCTTTGCTTCTTCTTGCTTCTTTCTCCAATTGAAAAAAAAAAACAAAAAACAAAAAACAAAAAACGAGACAAATAATGCATATACTTTCTTTGTTTGTTTGTTCAATAAACCATAGGGAAGGATAGCCTATAACTTTGTGTGCGGTAGCAGGAGACACACGTTGCAAGACAAGAGAGCAAAACCTTTATCCAGAAGGCCATATGATCATAATCCTGCATAAACAGTCTCTGATAGCTCTGGTGAATTGTAAGGGATATTTTTGAGAGTGAATGTGCATGGCTGGAGCGAAATGAAGTACCACTAGTGATGCCCCTTTTATGAGAACGTTATCCTGCAGCAAGGTATCTTGAGTTAACTGTGCTTACATCTGAAGTCTTCCTGTGATTTCAGATTCCAGCGGGGTGACTACCACATCGATGTCTGCATCAATGACTACCTGGATGTGTTCTGCCCTCACTATGAAGACTCGGTGCCAGAAGATAAGACCGAACGTTACATTCTGTACATGGTAAATTTCGATGGCTACAGCTCCTGCGATCACACCTCCAAAGGGTTCAAGAGGTGGGAGTGTAATCGGCCACATTCCCCGAACGGACCATTGAAGTTCTCCGAAAAGTTCCAGCTCTTCACGCCCTTCTCACTAGGATTTGAGTTCAGGCCAGGCCGGGAATATTTCTACATCTGTGAGTATATAGAGATTTACCACTGCTGCACAGCAGGTGCTAATTTTTCACCTATGCTTTGTGGAAATACAGAAGGACAAACAGTATATAATGCAGATGTCTCACAGTGAATGCAGGCTTAACTGTCCCCAGATACATTAGCTAGGGATCTAGCTAGTAAAAATGAGATTAAATCACAGCTTCTTTTCTCACATGAAATAGCATGTCAGCCTGTTCACTGAACTGTGGCTGACTGTTAAAGCAAAATGCACAATTACGTTTATTCCAGCACTCTGAAGTAGAGGAGGAGGAGGAGGGGGAGGGGGCAAGAAGGGTAGAATGGAAGCTATCCCAGAATATGAGGAAAAATAATTAATCCTTTGCATGTGAAATTCGTGGATTTTCTTATTTGTTCATATGAAATACTGTTGTCTCCGTAATATTTATCACAGGGAAAGTGACTTTGTCGTTTGTAAGTGTTATGGCTGCTGATGTCAGTAGTCCAGTAGTATTTAAAGTTGTAATTTCTTAGGGTAAATACTTCTAGCATCAAGCCAAGTGGCTTCTTTTTTCTTCCTTCTTTTTTTCCCCTCCTTTTTCTTAGACGAGCTGTTTCTGTCAGCATGGGCAATGTGGGGTGCAGTGGGAGCAGGTGGCAAGCAGGGGGGTGTGAATGGGCTCACACACCTTCACGCCCACTCCCCAAAGCACTGGGGACGGAGCACCCTCCCAGAGCTGTGTTCTCTTGCACAGCGGTCTGCTTGAGTCTGCTCTAGGCACCCAGAGGAGATGCAGGATAACATCTGGGGCTAAGGAAGTAAAAACAGCAGGAAGTTAAAAACCCGTGGGTTGAGCTATGACTGATTCCCTGACCCCACTGTGCGGTTGATACTCATTCAGCTGTCTCATTTATTTAATCTTCCAACGCAGATCTTATTTCATAAATTTGTTTTGTACCTGAATCTTCTGCTCCTAATAAGGTTTGACTGCTCCAGCAGTATTTTTTTTTCTGTTTTTAGTTTTAGACTAGAGAGTTTAAAGCTTTGGACAGACTGTAGATCCCAATAAATATTGCCTTCGTATGTGTAGCTGGCCTTTCTACTCTGAAACAGTCATTCCACCTCATTTCACCAGAGAAACTGAGCATGATGCCTGTTTTTCAGCCTCATTTCTTCAGCACTGAGAGTTTTATTTCCCTTTCTAAATCTACAGTTTTCCATTAATTTATTTTTTTTCCGGCAAATTAAAACCTCTAATGAGTGGTGATTCAGCATCAGAACAATACCTTGTTCTTGTGCTGAAGCATAGTAGTAATGATAATAAATAATAATAATAATAACAACAACAACAATATGCTCATTAATTATTATTATTTAAAACCAAACTGTAATGTTACTTTAAAGTGTTGTTTAATATGGTCGTGAGAAATCGTGTAGAGATATCAGAGTTAAGAGGATAATGTTCTAGGATAAATAAATCTGTACTGTGTAGGCACAGTCCTACTCTCGTCACTCACAAAAGCTTGCTTTTAACTTCAGCAGTTTTGTGTCATTCAAAACTCCAATATCAGGCTCCCCGGGAACAATTGGTGGCAGGTTTTTGCTTGTTTCTTTGTTTGGTTTTTTTTAGTTCAGTTCCTGAGCATCAACATCATCATCAAAAAGCAGGAATACTTAAGCTAAGGAATGCAGTCTTTACCATTACATGATCATGATAAAATATAGCACAGGGATGGCATCAGTAGTTACAAACATTAAAATTAAAAACAAATTGGTTTTCTAAATTTTAAAAAAGAAAGAAAGTGTTTAGTAAAAGTGGAAACTAACCATGAAAGTGAAGGAAAAAAATATGAGAAATTGCGACTTGGTCTGTCTAGCTAATAGCTTCATTGCTAGAACATACAAAAACCATTGAACACTCAAGCAAGACGTTATTGTACAAATGCACCCATGTTGCTTATGCCTGGTTTTCCTTGTTTGTGGTTAAATTCAATATTTCACCAAAAATCATTATGTATCTTTGATAACATTCATTTGGCTGGGTCATTTAACTGTCAAGGGCGCCCTTCCAAATAATTGTTCCAAAGTGCTTTAAAATATGAAGAGCTTTATGATATTCAACTGCATTTAGATGGCATTATTTTTTTTCAGTGAAAGGTAAAATAGGAAAAAATTAGCAGCAAAGAGGTGTTCATTTACTAGTAGCTTATTGACCTGGCATTCACTGAAATTAAATGTTTAGGCATATTTCAGAGACACAAAAGCATTTTTCATTTTTTTCTGTAGTTCAAGTATTTTTGCCCTCATCCTTCGCTCTGCTGAGGGCAGTAACAAGGTTGGCAATGAAGCAGTTGCAGAGAAGCACTGTACACTACATTAACAATTAAATGTAAACCTTCTCGAGAGAGAGTTGGCTTTCTTTCCTGAAATGTTTTTCTCTTAGTTTGTGCTGAAGAAAGAAGATGGTGAAAAGTTGTTCCCTGTTTCCTTATCAAAATTGTAAGCAGTCTCTAGTCTGGGCTACAGAGACTGCCTTTGTTATCTTTCTGCATCTACACGTTGAAGAAATTACTGCTTCGCCGGGGAAGGTTTCCTTTCTTCTGCAGATCTGAAACCTTTGCCCTCTACTGAGGAGAGGGGGAAGGCTGTCTCTGTAGCATCAGTCTGGTATATTCTATTTAAGGGTTATAAAATATGTCATATAGTCTAGACTTCTGGAAAGAGAAGTATTAAGTGGTTGTTTAGGTACGTAACTGAATTACTGTCTGGAGCTTTTTTGAAAATCTTCTCAGTTTACCTTTTAAGGATGTGACTTGCCTCTTTTCTTCAATTATTTTCAGAAAATGCAATCATTTGAGAACAATCACTGTCTCTTTTTCTGAACTGTTGGTTTTGAAAATGCCACTTTTCTTTGTTGTGCCCTTGCCTTTGTATATCACTCAGATGAACTTGAATTCTTTGCATGTTCATTCTAGGAAAATACAAGAAAAAATAATCTATTTTTCTGATATCAAATTTACACTGAAGAAGTGAGTTAAACATTGCAGAAATGCAATCAACAGGTACTGATTAAGTTTACATTTGAAAGAAGAAAAGGTTATTGAATATTTACAGATAAAGTAAATATTGTTTAGTTAAGGAGTGCACAGTCGGGGGCTGGGGAAAGTAAATAATAGATCATGACCTGTAGTCTTGATTTGTACTTAGTTCTTAGCTGGTGCTCACCTCAGATTAGTGTATGTTAGCATGAAAACAGACAAAATAATATTCCTACTGAAACAGAAAAAAGATGAAATATAGAGAAAGCAGAAACTAGTACTTAGTGGTACGACAGTGACTTTAATGTCCTTCAGAAGGGAAAATAAGTTTGGGTATGCGGATTAAAGTGGGGTATTGTGCAAGGCGAGATAAAAAGAGGAAAAAAAGAAGATCCTAAAATGTATAATCTTATATAATTGTATAATTCAAAATAAGTATGTAATTTTCATTACTTTAAGTTAACTGTGGGTGTTTTATTTTTGATAATGTGCTAAGTATTGAATAAAATACCAGTAACAACTTCAGCAAATATACATCACAGCTGTTGGAATGAAAAAATGAAGACATGGCTAGAACCAGACTGGTGCAGATTGCTGCGGAATCCTGACCACAGTTTCCAAACCAGCCTCCTGTGTCGCTTTAAGATAGACCACGTTGCTCTTTTCTTGAAAACGATGTATCATGGGTGTAGTGTCAGAAGTTGTGCTAATATTAAGCTGTAACATATGCTTTCTTCTGAGTGATCAGTCCAGTTATTCCATCAAAGAATTCGGTATTTGACATGGTTTACCCTTAAGAAATCTGTGCTGTTTTTATATCCTTCAAGATTTCATATGTATTGTTTATTTAGTCATTTGATCACTGTAAATATTGTCATTTATGTATGCTTATACACTTTTCCTAGAGAGACCATGTAGGTTTGCTCTTTTTCACTGTTCTCTTGCTGCTCTTCTGTTCTCCACAAGATCTAGAAGGGTTTTGCTAGCAGTTAGCAGGCTTCGTGTGTAATTTATCTAAACATAATTTAAGTGGTTCCTTCTCCATTCTTATTGAGAAAAGAGCTGCTTTCATCTTGTAAAAATCCTGTTGTCTTACCTGTGGCTTATTTGTGGAAACTTTTTTGTTACTGTTTCTTTCTAGTTTTATCTCATGCAGGTGTCTTTCTGATTTTACTTCAAAATGCTTATTCTGTTTCTTTGTATCACCTTTAATGATGTGTGATTATCACTGTATCTTTGTTGTCACCATGTCTTTGCATGAAGCTTCTGATTGTCAATTCAGGAAGCTTTTGTTGTAACCGTATTCTTCCTGACCACACCAGGATTTGAATTCAATTATGATTATAAATAATATTTTTAATCGTTCTTAAATTTATGATTAAGAAACTGCGTCTGTGAAGTGCTTACAGTTGTACATACACTTCTTTTTAGTAACATCCAGTTTTCCCATACTCCTTTTCCTCATAGAATACATTCCCAGGGAACCTACTGTTACCTGTTCCCTTGGTTTTCTTAATGTTTGCCTTTATTCCCCATCATCCTTGTTTCTCTGCACTAATTCCTTTTTGGTTTTTTTTCCTGAAATTTCTGACCTCCTGAGGGCTTTTCTTCAAATTACATTCCACTCTGATGGTCTTAGCTGCTGCTTCTATAGAAGAACTTGTGATTTTCATAGTTTCGGATACAAAATTGTCTATCTTCTGTTAGCTTGTTCCATCTCTGTGACTGGAAGTTGTCCTCACCATGTTCCAAAAACTGTGGGACTGTTTGAATCCTGCTGTCATTTTTCTCTGACAACTGCTGGGTAGCTGGACCATCTCTCTGCAACCATCTGCACACATCTGGAGGCTTCTCTGTTTCAAAAGATCTTAAGGAAGAAACAGTAGTAGAAAAAAGTGTTTATAATGCCTCCACTTCTTTTTGTTATACTGTTGCCTGTTAATTAGGTAGTTACCTTATTAATAAGGTATTTAGCTGAACCTTTGTTGAGGTAGTAACAGTCTCTCATGACAGTTAAACTGAACTTACTCTCTTCTCCCTTCTGCCATGTTTTGTGAGTGTGTGTTTACATGTTGAGTGCTATTATTGTTCTTCAGTTTCTCCTGTAATCCTCTAGCAAGCTTGTCTGTCCTGTGCAATTCCATGTTTCATGGCAGGTTAATGTTTGGGAGGGTTACTGTCTTTTTGTCTCAAAGCTGTAAGTATATTTTAAAATCATTATCATTGTTACTTTGTTCCTGTTCCCTCCTTTCCACCTGAGATGCTTGCAGTAGAATCTGTGCTTGAAATGTTTTCTCCGGGTGAATTCCTGGAGATGGGGGAGGACATGAAACCACCACTGCTTGGTGGTGGTGGTAAGGATTTTTGGTTGTTAACAAAGAATTATTTACAGAGTTTAGAAGTCTAACTCACAGGGAGGAACTGTACATATCCCTCTACAAATCAGCAGTTAGCATAGGAAAGGCACTGCCCACTTTTCATGGGAATTAACACAGACCTAACAAAACCTTTCTGTGACTAAGACCCTGGCATAGCTTCCCAGATTACCAGCTTGGCTATTTTAGTTTGGTTGGGTTGGTTTTGGTGTAGCAAGAATTAAGAAAGGGGACTTCATAGAGGCAAGGCTGAGTAGCCTGTGATACTACGAGGGAGAAAACTACTGAGAAATCTTTATGCTGTAGTTTGTTAGCAGCTACTTGGTATATTTCTTGTGCTCAAAGAATGGTATTAAACAGCTGCATGGAGCTCATTGCTCTTGCCTGAGCATCAACTTAATATTAGTGGATATCAATGTTTTCCATGAACAGGCAGAACTCACTGTAAGATGATTATTTGATTTAGGGATCTTGGCATGTTTGCTAGAGGTTTAGTTTGATGTAATGGGAACAGATAACAGAAAGATTATGAACTGTAATCTTTACCTATCAGAAAAGGTAAATGTGATTCTCCCTAAAAAAACATACTTCTCTCTCTTTTTTTCATCCTGTTACAGACCTGGAAGTGCTGCTTTTTTAGAACCAGTTGGTGTTGTTAGCGTAGCCGTTTATACCGCTGACTGTAGATCTGCTGGTAGGAGGTGCTGTGTGAGGACAAAAGTATAATATTTCTCAGGTTTTGAGTCTAACTTATTTGGGAAAAACCCTGCTGGAAAAGCAGATAATGTAAAGAAACCAGTGTGACTAACTCAGTTGCTTCCTGGAGAATATGAGAATCAATCAAGGGTTACTGTTGACAGTTGGGCTAGTGGTTAGGTTACTTACTTTTTCTTGAGGAAGTCAGCAATTACTTTTGTTGTCTCCTAGCTGGGGTAGCGCAGCAATATTTAACTAGTGACACTTTTTTTTTTTTTTTTTTTTTTTGTTAAATTATTCTTAATCCAGCACTTGGAATATATGGTTTCTCTGTAAGGAGTCATACTGGTAAGGAAAAATCTCATAACCAGCAAACTGACCTTGGCATAAGTGGCAAGTTATACCATCTTGGAAAATCAAATAAAGCACAGTGGATGTTTTATTGATGCATTTACCAATGTAAATGTAAAGACACTGTCTGCCTGATTTTAAAGTTGCCTTTATATAGGGGAGAGTTGCTCTTTCTGGGAGTTTCTGTTCCTCTGTTTGTAATTACGATAAAGGCTGGACATCTCTTGGAATCACCTGTTTTGTACCTTGTGTATCTGCTTGTTCAGGCAGTTGGTCATTTTGTATGCTTCTAATGCTATTTGTGTCACAAAGTCCTTGGCTAAATCTCTTATTTGGCTTCTTGACCAATACCTATGACATCTTCTTCTGTAGGACAAAATAAGACTGAAACATGAAAACCGGTTGCTTTGCTTTTTCCACTGAGCATAGTCTACAATTGTGTGAGAAGATCTTTCAGCAAAACCCCTGTTTGGGTGGGGTTTTTCCCTCATATCAACAACTTATATGGTATAAAAGGCCTGGTTTGGATGTTTCCCCCTTTGAATCTGTCAATATTGGCACTCAAAGGTTTGGCTTGGGGCAAAGTTTGGACTTCAGCTTCAGAAAGTTGTGCACTCTCTAGAGAAATGAATGGAGCAGATCAATGGTAAGTCTTGCCATGCCATACTTGACTTATACTGGGGGCAGTGGAGTCATGGTATTTACTGCAAAGGCTTCACTTGTATTAGAATTTTTTTCTACTCATGGAAACGGTTGACTTAAGTTGGATATATTTAGCTTTGAAAGTGAAGTCTGGGTTTGTCTTTCAGCAAGTGAAATAAGGCTGTCTGTCAGGTGTCAGTTAATGCAGGTACTTCTGGTGTTCATGTTTTCTCGTTGCTTTTTGAAGATGTGAGGTCAGAAAATTCCTTTTGGAACTCTCTCTCCAGACATCCTGGTTCATACCAAAAGCTAAAAAATGAAGGTTAACTAAAGAACAATGTTAAAGGATGCTGAGGGAATTACAAACATTTTTAGTGTGTTAATTGCACTTTTATTTTGGGGAAACATTATTTATTGCCAGGTCCTCCATTAAGCGTTCAGTCAAGATCTGGTCAGCATAAACACTGAAGCTACTTGGACAGCAGTGGGCTCAGACATGCCACTCTACTATGAATCCTGCTTTGATAGCTAGTTTACCAGAATCACTCAAGATATTCTGAATGAAATCAAAGCAATTTAAAGGGTTTGATAAATGTGTACTTTAAAAAATTTTTTTGTGTGTGATAACATTAGACAGACAAGGAAGGTGACCTTTAAAAGGGAATTCATGCTTAGCTTAGTGTGTAGATTAAAGGACTGGTTGCTGTTAGAAAGCATCAGAAGAATTAAATGCTGGTACTGCTAAAAAGAAAGCAGAAACAATCACCAGTGCCTAATAGATTTTGATGTTGATAGTGTTCTTAGACTCTTCAAAGGGAGTGTTAAAACCTGTTGAATAATTTGGGACTCGGGAGAAATCCATATAAGAAAATGACGAGAGAACCCACAGAAGTGCTGGTCTTTATTGTTTGAGTTTTTTCAAAAGAAATGAATGTCTTTCAGATAACAAGTTGAAAGAAGCTTATTTGGATTCATGTGCTTCAAAAATTCAAGTCCTGATAGCAGCAGAAATATAAAAGAGGGGAGGATATACTATATATCTGCAAATTTGAAAGCTGTCTCATGATCATATTATATAATGTCCTCACTCCTGTAGGAAGACCAGTGACTTGTGTTGCTTTCTACTGAAGTACTGATTTTGAACATTAGAAGAACGAGGGAGTGCCCACAGACAGAAAGGATGAAGGACAGGGTTTTCTTTCCTCTGTCTCTTTTGCCTTCTTACCTAATGTGCTTAACAAAGTTAAGTTCATTTTGTAGGAAAATAAGGCATGTATTGAATGTTGTTATGTGATCATCGGATCACAAACATTAGAAAGATAGATTGGTTAGACCTTGGATAAAAGACCTCCAAGGAACATTAGGAACTCGTTAAGGCCATATGTGACACACCTGTCTTAAGGCAAATGGTGACCGAATATTCCATACTGGTGGCTATGGATTGGTATAATTTTAACATTTGTGATTGTTATAAAAATCCCCTTGCAACTTTCTTAAAAGTAAGTATTTAAATTCCAGTATTCTGCTGGAAGTACAATTGAATTAGTTGCACACAGCCCTTTAAATCCTGATAGACCATTCATCATTCCTTGCTTTATGTGAGTTTTAATGTTCAACAGCTACAACTTAATATCTCAGAGATACTGAGACTGGGATACTCGCCCACCGCACTTCAGTGGTGGGTGAGGCTCTTGGCAGTGGTACTTCACTGGTGTGTTATGAGGTTAATAAGGTGGAGCATGTGGATTCCTTGGATGAAAGAACTCATAGCAGTGGAGAGTATTATTAATTATCTGAGGACTTATAACTGTAACAGTGTTCTAATTTGATTTTTGAGCAAACTGAAACCTGTTTAATGAGCTGTTGTATTGGAACTATGAGTTTTGTAACATGGAGCAGATGCCAACAGAAATGGAAATAACATAGCAGTAACATTTGGAATAACAGTGTTGTATTTCATTGCCTCCATGTCATCAGCATGTTAGTCCCCCTGTTCCTCAGACCAGCTCACCAAGGCAGCACTTCCTCTGCTGATACTATCTGTGTGTCATGATACAAACTGAGTATGTATGTATGCCTGAAACCAATAGACCAAAACCAAACTCTCTCAATGAAAAAATGCTTCCACATGCTGAGCAATTAGGTAATTAACTTGTTTCATAAATTAATATTCAACACTCGACTCCATATTTCCAGAAATGCTTGGATTTAAAAGAAGCAAATTTGTTTCTAAGATCCTCTGATATTAGAGGAGGCTGTAAAATAGGAGAATGTTATGGAATTCTCAGTAACTTTTTATTTCCCAGTAATGTGTACTGTTCAAAGGGGCCAAGACTGTGAGCTCAAAATGGCACATGCAGTTAGTACACCTGTGTCTAATATTCTTGGCAAGTCAATATAAATCATGTAGAATAAGATTTTTCACAGAGTGTTTGGAAATGCATGGAAGTGCTTTATTCTGAGAAATTATAGAAATATCTTTTCAGACTTCCGAATGTTTCCACTTTCCCTCAGGAAAGCAGCAGGTCATCCTCAAATCTACATTATTGGCCAAATGAGATTTTTACTGCCTCTAAAATCTCCCTGGCTTCCCATTTACTTCATGGATAGTTAATATTTTATGTATCAAGTGGTATAGCCAGCTAGATACAGCACTGCTTTAGGGAATTAAGAAGGGCTTGAAGGGGTATCAGAATCTCACTTGTGCCATACCTCTATGCACAAAAGTAACCAGGCTCCTGATGATGGATATGGGGAATAATGTTGCTGTTGGTGATCTTCTGGGGGTGAAATGATATTAATTATTTGAAGAATAATCAGAATGGCAGTATATTAATCAATTTAAAGAGCCCTGACAATTCAGTTGTAGTGGCATTCAAAATGTGTTCACAGAAAAATAGACCAGAACAATTTAACTTACGTTTTAAGAGTTGTAGGCAGGGATATTGTGAAGATACGAGCTTGGATTTTTTTTCTTGTGTGTTTTTTAACAAATCTGCTTTTAGTAATGCAAGGTCATCTTCCTGAATCTTTGTGCCTGTGTCATTAAAAACTGCATGTGGCCTACTTCTCTCTAATATTTTAAGGTTTTGCAGAAGATATTCAGCTGTGATGTATTGCAGAATGCACTATCCTACAGTATAGAGCCCTGGATTGGGAATGAAGTCAGGATCCATAGCCACAACTGCAGCATGGCTTGCTGTCTGTACACATGTGAATGTACCTGTACCAGAGAAATCTTGAGCAGAAATAAAGTAGCCTTAGGCTGGAAAAGGTGTTATGGCTTTCTTAAGTATCTGTAAGAAAAATGCAACCTCTCCTCTTGAAGAGGGCTTAGTATTAACACCTCTCTGCTTCTGGCTGGTGATGCAGAGAGAAGTCATGAACTTGTTTTTCCCCAGTTATGTGTGCAGTTCCCATTGGTGCTTCCTGGAGGTGGGACTGACTTCCTTTGGTCCTTTCAGTAAACAGCATCAAGAAGAAGAGAAAAATAGCATACTCAAAACTCCACAGGCACCTTAGCAAGGTAGAAAATGTGTTTCTTTCTCAGGGAGAGGTGCAGAAGAAAAGCTTAATGTTTGTTCAGAAATAAGGTATGTTCCCGTGAGGACGATGACAGTGCTGTGTAGTTCAGATGTGAGCAACCAACATGGGTAGGTTATTGTTTAGCAATTTCTTTTCTCAAATTTTCTTATATTTCACAAGACTTTTAAAATTATTTTAGTTGGCAGTTGAATAAGCAGGCAAATTATTATGCTACTGGAGTTTCAAATTAATGATGATGTGTAAGAATACATTTAAGGTATGTTTGTAACAAGACAAACCCAGTTGTTTGAAGCCTTGAAATACAGATATTATTTCATTTTCACTATTGATATTGCTGTATCTCTTACCTGGGTCTCCGTGGGGTAATCTGTGTGATCACAAAACCACCTCTGAAGAATGAAGCATCATCTGCTTGAAAACTGTTTGGCAGTGTGCTGTGAAGCACCCACATTCCAGCCAACATGCTTTGCTGCAGTTTTGAGCTTAACCTGGGGAGATTTTAGCTGTCTCCCATCATAGCACTAGAAAATGCTGCCAGCTAGGTAGCAGACAGCTCAGCCTCATGGTTTGTGGTAACGGGCTCCTATGTCTGTGCCATTTCCAGCCTAGAGTAGGAGGGTGTTAGGTGGCTTTCACTGCTGACCCTTTTCCTTCAGTCCAAGCAGAGTCATCAGCCAGTATGTTTAGAAATTATTGCCAGAGGTAGGGTTCTTCATCTGTAGCGCTACACCTGTGGTAGCTTTGCTTAGAAACATACGCCAGTGCAACAGCATTTTTTGTTTGCAGTCCCACTTGAAATACTCAGTGGCAGCTCAAGCGAAGCTGTATAAATTAGTCACTGTCACGTTTAGGCATTAAAAGTGGAATTAGTAATTTATATTAATCACAAATATTTTCTCCAGCTTTTATTAACAAGCAGATTGTCTGCCAGAATGCTTTCTGGAAGACATTTTTTTCTCCCAACTGCCATAGAGAACAAAACAGTTATTATGGGCATTTAGGTAAAGATTAACAGTTTCAGCATTTCATTTGAGGATAACTGTATTTTGCTATACATTCCACTTCAGCACAACCATCACTGCCAGCGTGATTTGTCACCTCTGTGATAAAATTACACAGTGGAGACACAAGATGGTGTAATTCATTTTAAGAGCAGAAACAGGTTAATCAACAACGCAGAATGAGGTTAAAAAACAAACCAGACCCACATTTCTTAATTTTTTGGCAATTCCAAATATCCAATAGGAGAAGTGAGATATCTATCTACCTGCTGTTTCAGCACATTTTGGTTCATTTTGTCTCCATGCTTGCTTCTTTCTTCACCTGCATCATGCCTTTTTTTTTTTTTTTTTCCTCAAGATGGCTTCACAGGCCCTGTTTAGTCCACCAGGAAAAAAGTAGCATGGGTAACAGCTTCATAGTCTGTGCATCTGCAAGTAGTTCTGTCAAGTACTGTAGGAGTGGTCCGTAAACTTGGTACAGGGTGTGAAGAAACAACTAGAATGATAAGACACAGATTGAAATGAATACTGCAGGGTTTAGCAACAATGCAGGGCAGACTGCCAACGTGACCTTCACACTTTCACGTGTTTTGGACAGACAAAATCAATTTCCTAGCATACTACTTCTTGAGCTTATCAAGTTCCAAGGAATTAAAGAACAAACATGCTGTATTTTGTTCTGCCATGGCTAGCTCCCTTTTTTCCTTCAATTCTGTGCTTTAGGTTTGTATAAAATAAAGGAAACCAAAACACAAGTGAAAACTCATCTGTGTGTTACAAAGGAGACAAACAAGGGTTGAAGGAGAAAAAAAAACTCATTACAGAGAGATTGGAAAATTAATTGATTGGTGGCTCTGACAGTTCCCGTTGGATGTCTAAAGATCCTGTGAAGAGGAAGTATAGTCTCAAACATAACATTTCTTCCTATTATTTCTTTCTCTCGCATAGAGACTCCTCTGAAGCATCATTAGGTTACAGTTATTTTCAGTGAAATATTTCACAAGAAAAGAACATGATAAAATCAGTAGAGGTAGTGTTATTCCCCCAAGAGGCTTACTATGCCATATGCTCAAACTGTAATAGGGAAAGCTTCTGTTCAGCATGTGATTTCCACAGGGGTGATTCTGTTTCATGGAGGTTTTGTAACTCCTGTGACACGGTGTTAATGTGCCCTCTGTTTTCTCAAAATTAGTATGGGGCAGCTAATTAATTTAGTGGAGTCTGAGAACTTAATCATATACCCTGCTTAAGATAAGCGTGTGTGAAGCTTGCAGTGAATCGATTCGGTGGAGTTATCTATTACTATTTTTTCCCTAAGGCCAAGTGTTGGCTTAGAGGTACTGTTCTTTCAAAAACGACAAAATCTTTGTAAGAATGTTTACTTCTCTGCTCACTGACCTTTTTTCCTGTACTTACATATTTATTTAGCAGCTGTATGTGTATGGATTGTATGCTCTCAGATGTGCACATATATACACATATGTAGATAAAATAATAATATTAAAAAGTCACATATTGGTTAAATCTTTAATAAAAACAATCTTTTTGTGTTAAAGGCTTTAGCTATTGTGATTATAAAAATGCTAATTTTGTCAAACTAAAAACACACATTATTTTAACTCCACTGAAATATAAGGTGTTTATAATGTAAAATACCAGTTAAGTTCCTACTAGGCATTTTATTATAATTTCACTAGATTATCATTCTGCTCTATGGGCTTAGCTGGCGAGTTGTTCCTTCTTGCCCTCGATGTGGTGTAACCATGCTATTATCACTATGCATCACTTAATGCTTTCCCAAGTGAAAATGAGGTTAAAGATAAATTCAGCCCCCATTTTAATAGAGGACTACTTGCAATATTTCTCAGGGCAGAGATATGACTATATGAGCTGTTAACTTTACTTCTCTGCTGTTCCCCTCTTTTCTGGTAACTACTGTGGTAATGGATGTACATTAGAGGAGAAAAATTCCCGCTGAGATCTCTCCTACTGAAGAAAATGGCAGAAGGAGCCATTCTCTACAAATGTGCTCCAGCTTCCATAAGGAAGTATGTCCACTTTTCAAAAAAGAAGCATTTTGTTTTGCCTCCGAAATCCTTGGGATGCAAAATATAAAATGTTCATTTTCATTGGAGTTCTCCAAACTGTGTGTCATGCCATGCTATTGCTGTCTTTTTAATTGAAGGAGAAACTACCTTTTCCAGTAGCTTTGCAGTTACCTGGCACCTACTTCTGTGTAACAGTCAGTGCTTGCTGTGAGGGAAGATTTGAGGGTGCTGTGCACTTTCAAACCCTTCAACACCACACCAGCTGCTTGTTTTCATCAGAAGCAGTAGCATTGCTTCTAACCAAATTATAGGATAATTTGGAAATCCAATAATCTGTTCTAGTTTTCACACAGGTCTAAAAGATGTGCATTAAGAGTTAGCTTGGAAAAACCCCTTATAAAGGACTACCTAGGGAGAATATTTATGCTAACCTACCTGAGAAGATATATTTCTGTCCAGGACTTTTTCATTACGGTGAAGCAGAGAATATTTTGAGTGAAAAATAGTCTTAAACTAAAAATAAATCTCTTGGGGAACCTGATACCACATCTAAGTTGTAAGCAGAAAAGGAAGAGAAAATTTTCAGAACTGTATCAACTATGAGGATGAGGAACATTGTGCTTTAGAAAAATCAATTAAAATTACATGTGGTACTTGTGTGAGTACAGCTGAATTTTCACAAGGATGTATTCTGTTCCACAGAATGCTTGTGATCAGTGTATGGTATTGTGTGCCAATATGTACATGTAAATCTGCGCTGCACTGTTATAAATATGAAGTGTAATTGTAACCACATGTACATTCTACAAAGAATGAAAATGTCAGTGTGGCAATGAAAGCCACACAAATAAAGCAGCAACAGAAAGTCCCATAAAATTGCCTTAGCTCTTCAGCAACTGTATTTTAGGCTTAAGAAAAAAAGACCTTGAAATAATGGCTTTCAGTGAGGGGAGAGGGGAAAAAAGACTAAAAGTAGCGGCAAGTTTTCTTCTGTGCCATTTCATAAAGAAACAGTTTTTTTCATTTGTAGATATAAATTTCTCACTGGAATCTTTTTCAGATTTGAAAAGCAAATAGAGATTGTTTATGTACATTGAATGCTAAAAATTATTAATTTGATTCACATTAACTGGAATTAAAGAAAAATTCTGGCAACTGTGCTCACAGATAGTTGATCATCATGGTCTTGTGAAAATGACATTGATTTTGGTGTATCTACATTTGAGCGGATTTTTTATTTAGGTTTTAGCAGACTGATCTGAAATGCACCTGAGCACACAAATTTTCAAAAAAAGAAAAAAGGACCACAACCCACCTAAATCTGTGCTAGCTACAATATATGTAATTTATTCTATGTAAATTGCACATATGCTTCTTCATTCTTATTCTTCCTTCATCACAGTCCAAAAGTAGGTAAAATAAATTGATTGCATATTACAGGCCATATGTCAGAAGTGCTTGGCATTCCCAATTAGAGTCATAATCTTAGAAGTACTTAGCTGTCACTTAGGTATCCAAATAGTTGATCAGATTTCTAAAATGCTTTGCACATGAAGCACTGACTTTTGAAAATGTGAGCTCAGTTGCAGATTGTAAACATATTGAAAACTTGTCAGTAGGTTCTTTTGAATGATAACTTTATGTTTTACCAGTTGCTTTTTTTTTTTTAAATACAAATACAATTTTCTTATCAACTTGGGCCTCATTTCTGCTCTCAAGAGCTAAGATAGTCTAGTATTGTTAGCAGTTCCTTCCTTTTAACACAAAGTGCAACTGTTAGCTTAGAAACACAGAAGAGTCATTGTAGTGTTGATGTGGATGGAAACTGACTTGAAAGTACAAGGTTTCGTTTACGTTTAACTAGTGTTTTGAACAGCTATCTCTCAAGAGCAACTGTGTGTCTCTAGACAGGTAAAGCATCTGGATGGGGAGACCAATAACAGAGGGAGCTGGAGCACTGGACTCTCTTGGCCTTTTGCTCATGTGCCACCAGAGTCCTGCCATTCTCCTTAGAGGTGGTAGGAACAGGGCTCGTACCCTTTCCTGGTGTGAAGGTGCTCCACTAAAAAAATGGAATTTCCTGTAGGGCTTTTGTCGTAAGTTTTGTAGTAGAGCTCTGACATTAAGCTGGTGGGATTTTTTTTGTGAGCCCATAGGTGGTTATTTTTTCAACAGTCATGTCTTAAGTGGGAAAATTTTAAAGAAAAATAATTAAAATAAAGCCAACAACCAACTTACAGCTTTGTTGTAAGCCCCTAATGACCATGAACTGTGGATACAACCACATGAACCTCCTTCTCCTCCAAGCAAGTGCACAGAATTTCTATAATTGGAACTGATGGAAACTTGTCTTTACAAATACCATCACCTTCCATTGGAGATGCCTCCCACATGTCACTGCTGAGGCTTGGGCAGAAAAGCAGACCTAATGAAGGAGTTTTCCAGCCCTTGGTGCTTCTGTGGCACTTGCTCTCCCTGCTGTGCTGCACAGCACACTGGCCGTTTGTTGGCAAGTTCGTATTTCACACTGCAGGGAATTGAAATGATGGAACAGACAGGAGAAGAGTTTTATTTTCAGTAGCCTGTGTATCCCTAGACTCTGATTTGGCATAAAACATCTGCTTCGTGATCTGTTTCAAGGCTGGTTCCCTTCTGCCAACAAAGGTTATGACTTGAGGCAAGCTGTGCCTTCACTGGCAGGGGGAGATTTGCCTGAAGACTTGATTTAGTCAGAATCAAAGCATCCTGCCACAGAAATAGTTTTTTCAATTACTTTTGAAAAAGCAGCCAGATGGTAAACATAATAACAGTGAGTAAAGCAGGCCACTGACTTCTGTTGTATGCGTTTTTGCAAGAAGTTGATGTAAACCGTACCTGCGTGTATGTGCAGCTAGGAATAAACATTCATTATTGTTCTAACAGTAGGAGAAGTTACAGAGACTCTACCTGTACCTGCTTAACTCCACTGCAAATGAGCAGTCAGTAAGTACATCTGTTGGTGTCAGTTCCAGTTTGTGCATATTTGCAATTTGCAAAGTTAATTGGTGTAATATTGATGTAGTTTCTGCTAAAGTCTTAGGAAATGGGCCCAACAAGGTGCAATATTTGGAGATGCATTAAATCTTTTTTGTATTCATATGGGTACCTAATTTCAGAGGGTTTTGTCTCCTACCAAAAAAGTCAATTTTTGAAAGACTGCTACAGATTTCTTTCCAGAAGTGTCATCTTGATCCATACTTACATATGTCCAAATAAAATCTATGTTCCTTCTTGCAATAAAATAGTTAGATTCAACCTTTATTAGAGGGAGTAGCATATTATCATCTATGTACTTCACTGCCATTGCTGCAGTCTTTACAACAAATGGCTGTTTTTCCTCCTCAGAAAAAATCCTTTCCTAGCTTAAAGAAAACTAGTAATTGAATTTGCATATCTCCAAGGAGTCACGTGGGTTAAACTCTGCATTCATCTTCTGCAGTTCTTAGGCTGCTTTTCATTTAGGAGTAAGAACTATTGCTTTTATGAAGTGCCTTTTTCTATAAAGTCAAAACCTCACAGCAGTGCACAAAAAGCCAGTGCTATAAAGGAGCTAAGTAGAGTTTTTAATAGAGAGAGGTAGGTTGTAAGTGTTTTTTTTCCTATGGAGCAGATAGATTTGGTTCCATCTGTTCCATATTCATAACAAAGGATCTCACTTGCAGGAGGACTGACTTCCTGGGAGTAGCATGGTAATGATCTTTTCACCACAGACTGAAATGATCTGAAAATGGTCACTTCAGCTCAGCAGAAAGCAGCTATCGCTGACAGCACTTCAGACCACTTAAGACCTGCTATTTTTCTGCAGCTTGGTTTCCAGATTATGTTTTTTTCTGAATGAAACAAAACAGAAACATAAGCCTTGATCACCCAACTCCCTTCCCCCGTCAGTCCTCCTGAGGAGTTCAGGATGTTTTCTCAAATGAAAGTGGAATGACATGTTACAAATACAGTGTCATTTTTTCTTTATTTCTTCTTAGTATTAAAGACAGAAGTGAAAAATTGTGTACTGCTAGTCTGGGTTCTGTCTCCTGAACTTTTCTCATAATCTCATCTTTCCCAGCAAGAAGATTCTGTCAATGGGAAATCTGAAGTCTGCAAAATGTGTGTGAAAGTTCCTTGATGAGTTTCATAATTAGGATGCTCTAGTGCCAGCTTTGATTACACACCTTTCAAAAAAAAAACAACTAAAAAAAATTCCAGCTTAATCCAAGAAAAATATATTGTTGTCTCTGTAGGCTGTTTCACAACAGAAAAATGCAGGAATGTACTGCAAGCACTTTTACTTGGCTAAAGAACAGTTTATTCAGTGAACCCTAAAAGGTGAACTGGAATTTTACAGAGAATTTAAAAATTAAGTAGGAACACAGAATGAGAAGTATCCTTCTGTGTCATTGTTTCTGGCTATGCAGTCTCTGCCATGAGACAGACCTGTCCTTGCTGGAAATCCTGCTGGGACATGCTGAATCCCATGTGTGCTCCACACTCCAGAACAGTTGGTGCCTGAGACAGCTGTGAGAGGACGACGGGCAAGCAGCATAGCCTGCCTCAGCTGGTACTGCAACATCCCTGCACACTCAGGGAGTTTTTGCCCTTCCAGGCAGCAATACAGTATCATATAATTCATAGATGTGTATGAAAGTGTCCGCTGCACTTGTTGTTTAAGACTCCAGATCAAACCGTACACATGTATTTGCAGATCTGATGCTTCCCACCACCCCAAAGTGAGAGATGTGATCTCAGACTGGGGTTTTTTGTTTGTTCAGTTGGGAGTTTTTTTTGAGTGTTCGGTGTTTTGCTGCAGTAACCCAAGGAGAAAAAGCATGCATTTCAAGTGACTCTTCTAACTAAGGTAAATGAGAGTGTATCTGGGCTTCTTTGAAGAAACTCAGTACATCGAATTTCCTTTTAAACGTGAGAGGAAAGAAACATCTGATGCACACTGTCATGCAGCTCTGCACAGCTACCAGAACTATATCCAGGGCAAATGTTAATTGATATAGGCTAGCCAGGAACTGAGATACAAATCTAAGTAGATCTTTATGGTTACAGAATGGGGGATAGATATTGTGTACTTCACTGGCAACGTTGCTCTAGTATGACCAGGCTTGAGGTCTCCCGCTGAGGCGTAGAGACACCACATTAGTTTAGAGGCACTTAAATTGAGCAGTGATGGATACTGTGTGGTTGAGAGAAGTTAATTTGGCAGAATTTCTGTCCATCTCTTTTGAAGTGAAATATGCATCAGCAAGGAGGTTTCAAGTAAGTGGTTTTGCGTTGCCCTGTGTTGTTTTCCATATGTATGATCTTAGATACACATGGGAAGCACCATTAGAAGCTGCTCACAGCTTGGTCACACAAGTTCCTTAATGGGTTAACATGTACAGAATAGAGGAGCAAGCTTGAAGTGTGGAGGTACTTGCTTAGCTCAGAAAGCAGTGGGTGGACAATAGAGATGAGAATTTCCCAGTCTGCTTGGAAAGATGTTAATTGTGAGACAGGGACTTTTCTGGAGGAGTGATGGAGAAATGCTTCCGTTTTGAGAGAACAATTGTTACAGCATTCAGGAAGAGAAAATCTCAATAAGTACCTGTGTGTTTCAACAGTCTGATGCAGTATTCATTGTTTTTAAGAAATTGTTTCCAAACCAACAGGGCTTTTGAATCCCAGTTATGGAAAAGTGTACACATGTATGTCTAATTTTGAGTTCATCTGGGAATGATCACTGAAAATAGGGCTAAACATCCTGTGGTATACATTAATGTAAAAGGAAAAAAGTGCAGAAGGAAATAATTTTTGTCAGAGTGAAATGAAAGGTTAGCTATCCCATGGGTGTTGTGGACTTTCCCACAGTCGTAGTTATGACAGTCTACAGTCCTTTTCTTGCGTAGGTGACACATGTCAAATTCCTGACAAGGCAGCAGTTCTCCTTGATGAGGCTGTGGCTATTCTGACATACATTGGCTTTTTTCAACTACAAATTTCAAAGTGTGAGTGCAACCTCTGGTACTGAACACAAGCTAGACATGTGAAAGAAAGAAGCAGGGATCTGGAAGTTTAAATGAAATTGCTATCGCCTGATACACTGGACAAATTTTGGTTAAAGAGAAGACTATGGCTTGATGTGTTCCAGACCTTTTCATGGGAATGGTGGCAAATTGAAGGGTTAAGGAAATTTTTCTAAGGACTTGTCGTGATTTAACTCTAGCCAGCAAGTGAGCCCTACACAGCCACTTGCTTACATCCCCCTGACTGGGGTGGGGGAGAGAATAGGAAGAGTAGGAGTGAGAGAGGACTCATGGGTTGAGATAAAGATAGTTTAATAGGTAAAGCAAAAGCCATACACACAACCAAAGCAAAACAAGGAATTCATTCACTGCTTCCCATTGACACACAGGTGTTCAGCGATCTCCAGCAAAGCAGGGCTCCACCAGGCATTGTGGTTACTTGGGAGGACAAATGCCATAACTCCCAATGTCTCCCGCCTTCCTTCTTGTTTCCCCAGCTTTATATGCTGAGCGTGACAGAATATGGTATAAAATATCCTTTTGGTCTTTTGGGGTCAGCTGTCCTGGTTATGTCCCCTCCCAACTGCTCGCTGGTGGGGTGGTGTGAGAAGTAGAATCAGAGCTTGAGTTACAGTGGACTGTCGTGTGTTTACAAACTTTACTTTTTCTATTTCATATCTGAGTTCCATCCTGGTAAAATTTGGATTTATCTGTGTAAGAACTGACTGTGCACATAAACGCAGTTTTTTGAAGGCTGTGGCACGGTCCTATTAGAATTTCGCCAAGAGAAAAAGTCTTCAGAAATATTTTGAGAAACAGTATTATCTCTAAGCAGTGTGTTTGCAAACTTTTGGGCATGGATGTGAACTCAAACAAATTCAAACTTGCATTATTCTTACTGTTTGCCTTCATTTTGAGTAACAACAAAATACACCCCACAGTCTGTGCTTTTTTCTAAATGTCCCCTGATCCTAAGACAGCTTCTTGAAGATCTCTTCCTTTCTTTACATCTTTTCCCCCCTCCACAAGACATAAACAAGATATTTTGTTGCTTTGCTTAGGTGAGTCAGCAGAAGCAACTTTTCATGTCTGTGTAGGTGTCATGCTCCTAGCCCAACACAACAGTTACAATTACTTCTGTATTTTTATAAACTGACAGAATTTGCAAGCATAGCATGGGAAGCTAGAAATGCTTCTAAATATTTTCAAGGTAGTGGCAAGCCCATGAAAATGGAGTAGAATGGAATGCTTCTCTCTGCTTTAATTATAGTGTCAGCAGTGGTAAAGCTAAACACAGATAATATGAAGCCCATTAGAGTGTATGAGGTTTAGTAACATGATACAATACCCACAGATTCCATGTGGGTGAACATGTTGCTTTAAAGATCGAAAAGAGAAGGTCATTACTAACAAGACTATAATGTCTCTTCAAAGGATTTACTTTTGTCTAGTTCTTAGAGATGGAAATTAGCAAAATAGATAGCCTGCTTAAGAAAAACATTTTATTTGTAGTGATACCAAGGGAAAATCAAAGCACAGAAGTGCTTATGAAGAGTATGAGGAAGATATATTTTTCTCTAAGTGTTCTATTTGGTAGTATTAACTTGTTTTATTAGCAATTTACTCTAATACAGTCTTAATGTTGTACAATAACTGTATTGCTTTTGTTAATGCCACTGAAAACAGTAATGAGATCTGAGGTTTTTATTTAATTCTAGTTAATAAGTGTTAGTTTGTTGCAATAGAAAAGTATGACATCAGTCATTTATATTATGCTAGTGCAGAAATGTTAGCCTTTATTTTTATGGTATGTAATATGGTTTGCATTTATGAAAGAGAAACCCCCTTATGAGAAAGGCCTGCAAATATTTCATGTGTGAACAACTATATCTTTTTTTCATCTATGCTTCCTTATATTTCACAGGAGCTTACATGCAACTAAAAGTCCATTCAAAGTAGGATATGCCTTTCATTTATTTCCAGCTGAGCTTTGTTTGTTTTTTAATGAGAATAAATACCACAGAGGCAAGACAGATTTTCTGGGAGGCTAAGACAACAGTTAGACAGACAGCTTTGCCTTGGTTCATAAACAAAAGATAACTTCTTGCTTTTATGAAAAAAAAAAAAAGTCCTTACAGAGAACAGCTGAGCTTGGTTCTTCTATGTGTTCAGGGCTTGGTTCAGAGGAACAGCTGAGACTGGGTTGGGTTTTTCTGCATCTGAAATACCAGCTTTCTTATTCTCCTGCAAGTGTGAAGGATACAGGCTGCCCTGCACTGAGGTGATTTTGTGTTTTCCTGTACTTGACTGGACTTGCCAACGTGGGACGATGGATAATAACAGTATGACTATAATAAACCTGTGGACTGAATCCAAAGTGATGCTGTCTGCCTTATATGAGCCCTCAGCTGCTGCTCACCTCTGGAGGTGCCCAACAGTGTGAAGGACTGGGCTTTGGGATGCTTTGGCCATCTGCTCTGAGAAAGTCTGACTCCAGTACACCAGCCAGGCCAATAACAGAGAAGTCTTGTCATTAAATCACCCTCCAGAGCAGATAAGGGACCTTCCTAAGAGAGAGATACAGAGCCAGACCTTGCTCAGTCCCCTAACAGAGGAAATACTGAACAAACGGCTTAATTAAATTGGAAGTCCATGGTTTGTATCTCTTACTATACAGGATTTGTTTTTCTTTTTTATGACTTTGATATGAAATGTCTAATCCATGCAGCCTTCAACCAGATATATAAACTGCAATGGACTAGAAGCTGCAAGAAAAATTATATTCTTCCTGGCCAAGCAGTTGCCTTGGGACAGTTAATTCAGCATGAAGTGCTAATGCAGAAACAATAACTACGTATTGCTTTCTTCCAAGAACTCTCACTAAAATAGCATTTGTCTGGCAAGTAATTTCCATTTACTAGGCTATTTTTAGGGGGTTTGAGAAGTGTGCTTGATTATTAGGTCTGAAGAATGAGTAGGTCATGGACATTCAATATTTTAATTTTCTCAGAATGGAGTTGTGTTTATGCTACCGGAACAAAACTTTTGCCGATATGTTGGAGTGAAAGACCAGACATGCAAAGACTCTCTTTAAGATTAAACTGAAGCATTGGTGAAAGCTGGGATTTCCATAGGACCAGTATTTAGCTGGTTTAAATTTTTTGTTTTAACATTTAGAAGGAGAAAATGATTGGTAAGTCCTTTCAGGTAGCTTCTTTTTTCAATTAATAGTTTTAAAGACCCCTTAGTTGTCCTTAGGTATGGGTTTTACTTCATGTATGCGCACAAAGGAGTGTTTTATCAATTCACTAAATTCAGTCTGACTTTTCCAGTTGTACAAATCGGAAGTTTATGGAAATTTGTAATTTTTTTCAATCTAAACTGTGAGAAGAATATTAATAACTAATTCTGCATTTACCTTGCTAATTTGCATACATTTGTGTTGTATGGTAAAGCACATGAAAACCTACAGGGGAAAGGCTCAGCTCTTCTAACAACTAATAGGTTATTTTTTCTTTTGACTTGCACAAATTGAGAAATATTGCCTGTGGCAAACATAATGGAAAACTGCGTTTTTAATGCTCTCACACATAGTCATTTCTTTACAAAGAAAGAAGCAGATGACTGTTCTTAAAAATAAAACTTTTTAAAGCTGTGTAGCTGACACAGGATATTGGATGCTAAAATACTTCAGGTTGGTGGAATTATGATTTGCAGGTTGTATAAGGTTACCTGGATATTGGATTTGGCTAATGGGAGTGGTATTGTGCCTGAAAGGGCTAGAGGCAAATCACAGCTATAAATATTTTCTCCTGAAGAGCTTCTCTGTAACTTAAAGGACTAAGAGAGTGGAAGGACTGCATAAACATGAGTTTCTGATTTACAGTGTGCAACATCCTTTGTATGGGATTGCTGCAGGTTCTGTCTTTGTGGTGTTTCTCCAGGTGATCACAGAAGTTACAAGTGCAACCCTTTTGACTGGGCAGTAAGTGTTACGTGTTTACTCCAGCTATATGCATGGGGCATCTCTCTTTAGTGTTCTGGGGAGAAGCCAAAAATTAATTCTCTATTGGCTTCCCAGTCTGAACCAACACTTACATTCAGTGCTTGTGATTAAGAAGCACTTACCAGTGACAAAATTTATGTAACACATAGAGGGTGCTGGTAGTAATATATCTACAATGAACTGGGGTGATATCTTGGTAAGATTTCTCAGATCTTCTCTATAAGGAAACTGTTTGCAGGACATCTTAGCAGAGAGCAGAAGAAAACATTCATTGCAGTTTTCAGAAATACACTGAGAACAGACTTGTGTCCACAGTGTTCCTTGATCAATGGTTTATAATACTTCAGAGAATACTCCAAGTGAACTGGTAATAAAAACTTGAAATACAATGTAGTAAAAGAATTGCCATCTGCAGGGTGTCTGCAGCATGTTATATCAGGACCATGAGGAGACACAGTGTGTGGTGTTGGGTTTCTGTGCAAGGAAAGGATGCTCTTTTACCAGTGTCCCTCTGTTGTAAAACAAAGGTACCATTGGACTTACTTAAATAAATGGAGATGAATTTGTACACTGGATAGTTCCAGCTTTGCTAATAGGGCCCATAGTGGATTGTGCTTTGAATATTAAATATATTTATAGTGCTAAACGAGGATTTGAATTGCATTTATTACTTTTTTTTTTTTTTTTAATACCAGGACTTGCATTAGGAGGAGGTGCAATGCTATAATTAGAAAGCTAAGAATAAGCAAGGAGACAAGAAGAGGAAACCAATGATTACATGTGAATATCAGTAAATAGGATGGTTGAGACACTTTTTATATGTGGCATCCTAATAACTTGTTTTTAAGTTAGAAACTGAGCTTCACATTGTTGCCAGCCAAACTACTGCCTGTCCCAGGAAATAAAATAATTACAGCTTTTGTCACATGACTAGCAGATCCTGAGAAACACGTTGCTTTTGAAATTTTAATACTTTTTTGTACATTTGCTTTTTAATTAGCTTACTTTGTAGGTTGATTGGGCAATATGTTGATGATTTCCTTAAGGAGTTTTTGTTATTTAACAAACTAAATTCAACTGCTAAACTGTTGGGGAAAAAAAATGCACACTGTTTTCTGTTACTTTTTGTTCTCTATCTGTGGCTCCCTACAGTCATTTAATAAGTCTGCTAAGCCTGATCAGCCTGATGAATGACCTGACCTGTTATTTATATCTAATATATTAATAATGTACCATGTGTTTTCTAGCAGAGGACTGCTTACGAGTCGGATGAAGGGAGCTGTATTTTTTTTTTCCATATTTAAATATAGCTAGCAAATGCTGAAATATTTATGGTTTGGCTCTAGATGAGGAGAGAATAATTTTCTTCACTGTCTTTCCTTTCCTTACAAGGTAGAAAAATGGTAGCCAGAAGTGGTTCAGAGAAGAAAAATTTTCGCATCTAATTTGTCTTTATGGACTATTTTTGAATCCAGCTTGGATGTAGTCCTATGTGAAATAGTTCATTGCATGGGCTTTTTTTTTCTAGTTCAAATAATGGAGATGGAATTTTCATCTCCAGAATACAGAGACAATGACTGGAATGTCTTCTGAATCATGGATTTTCCCTATTTAAAAAAAAAAAAGAAAAAGACCAAACCAGTTATTTTTGCAATCACTGTGTTGTTTTCATATATGTTGTGATTTCATAGGGAAATCACACTTCCTTCTAACCCCAAGTCTTTGTGTGACCATGAAGTCTAAAACATGTTCTTTAAAAAGAGAGACCCAGGAGATTCTAATGAAATAGCTGGCAAAGGTGAGATAGGGAAGGGGAAGAGAGAAGTATCATAGGAATTGTAATGGATTACAGGAGCTAGGAACACTACAAAGTTCCTCTTCTGGTTTTCATTGTGATTTTTCCTGACACAAACTAAACCAGTTAGACCTTTTCTATGCTAGTATCATTCATAAAAAAAGGAGGATATAACCTCTTTGCTCCTTATAAGTGATCTTTATTTCAAAGGTTTCTTTTTGTTGTACAGCAAGGTTTCAATTGCCTTTTTATTTCCTTGGGAATTTTGGCTTTTGGAATGGAAAGTGTTGCTTGGGACAGGTTCCATTAGCATCAGAGGCTTCCTGCTCTCAGAACTGGCCTCTATTTATAGCTAATGTAACCTTTAAAATGAGCAAATAGAGCCTTATACCAAAGCCTTAGGGGCTAACCTGGTTTTGAGCAGAAAGGAGAATGAAATTTCTCTTTGTACCACCTAGAAAGGACATCTTTTCTTATACTATAACTAGTTTCAGTGGAATGTAGCAACAACAGTCATGATTTACCTGGGAAGCAACTTTAACAGATCCCAGCTGACAAAGAGCAGTTCTCTTTCTCCTTTCCAGAGTTCAGCAATGTTGCTCTCTTGCAAGCATACAAGAGAGTCTCAGGGAGTTTGCCAGAGTCTGGTGCATTGGAAAACCACCTTTCCTGGAAAGTAAATCACCTTAAAAACACTAAACTTTCTTCTGCTAACAGTTTGCTCTTTCCTACCTTTAGGTCTTGAAGTCAAGACTTGAATTTTTCCAGTTGCAGTCAGTTCGATAGGAGATCTTTGGTTTAAACTGATCCCAGATTTTTTCTCATAAACCTCAGTTTTGTTAGGTCCTAGCTGCAGCATTACTTCTCCAGAAAAAACATATTTGGTTTTATTCTTACTAAACTTTAATATGTACTGTTTTATCCTTTCTACAGTGTTGCTGTGGTCATTTGCTGTTTCTTTGTAGCTGTTAGTCAAAATGCAGTTTAATAAGTCACCCTGATTTGTAGTTTTGTCCTCTTCAGCAAGAGTTTGCCATTAAAGCTCCTTTATGTAGAAGAATAGGACTTCAACTTGAGTTCAAGCTTCGACGCGTTAGCTTACAAAAAAAACCCAGATTTAATGAGGACTCTTGGATTTCTGTAGAGGAGAGCAAGTAACATTCAGAGGAAAAATATCTCAAGCTTGTTGCTGAAAGAGGGGAAAAAATATCCAGCTGTTGCCATCATAACCTGGACATCTTAATTCTTCAGGCAGGGTTTTCTTAGGATACTGGTGAAAATATTGCAGAATAAAGAAGACAGAGAAGAGAACAAAACAATACTGGGAAAGGTATTGCAATGTGTGAGAGGAGAGGACAGATGATATGAGCCAACTTGACTCTTCCCTGTGGGTTATACATCTGGTCTTAAGGCAAATACTGCAACAGGTCTGTGTTTTATATTTTAAGATGAAAAGGAGAAGGGAAAAGGAGGGAGAAGAAGAAGAGAAGAAAGAAAAAAAAAGTCTATTGCGTCATCTAGCTTGGCAAACAGTTTCTAATTTCTCAAGAAGGCCAAAGAAGTTACAGTGTATCCCTTTATCACGTTGTTCTTGGTTGTTGAGGCAGATACGAGAGCAGAACAATAAGTCACTTGATATTTTTTTTAATTCATTATAATTCCTTCTGAAGGAGTAAAACAATGATTAAAAAAGAATCTTTCTGTGTTTACAGCAAACATTGACAGTACATAATTTTCCTGGAAAAGAAAAAAGCACTTTTTCATACTTATCGCTAAAACTGTGCCTGTTTATGGGATGATGAGTTACATGAAACTGCTATGGTTGCAATAGGACTGCGGTTCATGATATAGTCTATAGTATGCAAACTCATGTGAGAACTGGTAGAAAAATATTTAAGCGGGGAATGGATTTTAATATTTTTCTTCCAAAGAACATGGCCAATCACTAGTTGTTGTTTGTTCTGAATTGTGTGCAAATATTATGTACACATATAAACTTCATATGTACGAGGCATTGCACATAGAATATTTTTAGTTCCTAGCTAGTCAGTGGTTAGTCATTGACTAATAGAGTATTCTAATGAACAGCAGTGAGCCCAAACATGCTTATTTTATGGGCATAAGCAACAGTGTTTAAGCATCAAAGCTAAAATTTGCCTCTAAATAAATGTGCGTCATGATGCACTTCGGAAATAATTTGTAAGCAGCAAAAATCAGTTAGTGATAAAATTACTGTATGGTTTCTATTTTGGCTAATGGTGGAAACGTTATTTCCACCTTTATGCTAGTAATGTGGTAGTGACTATGGGATTCTTATCTTTTTGAGAAATCTACAACTGCCTGTTTAGTCTGAGCAAAGCATTTAGCCAGTTGCATGTATTCAGTGAGGGCCACAGAAAGGACACAATTTCCTGACTATAACCACTGAGTGCAAATAGTGTGCCCTAAGTAACACACCAGTTACTGTAAATGTCAGCAGAGGGAGTGTTTCTGACTTTGATTTAGTAAGAGCCTACAGCAAAACCAGCTGTTAACATTTCTTAACTGCTTATCAGTTTGAAGGGAGGAGCATCATTTCTACATACTCTTGTCTTTTGACTGAAAGAGGGAAACAATTTTTCAAGCACTTCCCAACAGGTGCAGAACCACAGTATTAGCTGTATTGGACTCTTACTTTGCGCCTTTTTTTTGTGTGTGCACTGAATTTGCTAGTTGTTCTTGTTAAGTTCATCTAGGAAAAAGCTGATGGCTGTCTTGGAAACACATCATCAAAGACTAAGGGAGTTCATTTCAAGTTAGCTGAGGAGCCCTTCAAGTGTGAGCTTAGCATGAAGACAGAGATTGTGCATTCATATGTCTGTTCATAAATTGTTTTAGTTATTTGTCACAAACAGGAACAGAACTAATACAACGGGGTGAAACAGTGATAAACAGAACAAACTAAGACCTTGCCAGCCTAATAATCTTTTGTAAATCAAGACAGCTTCCAATAGTTGCCATTTTCTGCAAAAGGCAACTTCTTCTGCCCTAGTACATAACTTTTTGAATGGTGGAGGACACTAGGCAATGAAATAAAAAGTACTTTGCAGTTCTTCAGGCAATATTTTTCAGGTATAGCTTTTGAGGATTTTTGCAAGGGCAAAAAAAATGTGTATGCAAATGATCTGTTGCAAAGTGAAATCTGCATGCCCAAGTCAAGTTGCTTGGTTGCCAGTGTGCATGTTGAACTGCAGGCTAATGTACAATTTCAGAATTGCAGACATTGATGAAAGTTACCAACGTGTTCAGATTGGCAGAACACTAGGGAGTCCAGTCTGTGGTGAGAAGCAGGTATGTTTTCATGTGATTATGTATTTTGAGGCAAGCACAGTTTGAGAAAAGAAGTTTTCACAGCAGCATGTGTTCCAGGGAAATGAGTAGGTGCTGACACTATTCCTGTGTGTATGATCTTTTGCATTAGTGCTAGACATGTTGTTTTCACTTATTCTTTTTCTCCTAATACAGTAAGTACTCTTAAAATTAAATACTTTGAATGAGAAATGGTGAGGGAAGGCAGAAAGAAGGAATAAGCTGGTTTTGGTTTGTTAGTTATATAACATGTGAAATCATGTTTTGAATGAAGCAAGATAAGTATTTTCCCAACAAAAGCAGATGTATTGGAGCATGTGGAGGCTGATTTTGCTGTAGAATCCAATGCTGTGTATGTCTGCTTTTGTTGGGAGTGGGTGCATAGTTCTGTTTTTAGCATTGTCACCTTCAGTGTTGTTTTGTTTTTTCATCCCTTTTTGGATTGCTGAAGCCTATGGCCTAGTGTTTGAAGAGATTAGCTTTTCTCTAAGTGATCTTAATTATTCTGAAGTGTAATTTTTCAGAGTAGACACCTACACTACAGCAAAAATCATATTAAACAACATCTTGAGAAAAAGGTGTGGAAAGGTGAAAGGAGATAATGAAACATTGAAAATACCATGTGCTTCACTTCATCCGTGGAAAATAATCAAAAAAGGGATAATATTAAAGTCTGCAGTTCCTTCCCTGCTTTTGCGTAATGAAGCTACTTTGTGCACTTGAAGTCCTTGCATGAAGAGGCTGAAATATGTCCAGCCCTTCAGATGAAGGGAAGATAAAGGGTATTTTATTTTAGCACAAAAGGTTATTTGCATTTTCACTCTCTTACTTTTCCACTTGTCTTTCCTTCTTCCTCATTTACAGCTTCTGTGATACCAGATAATGGAAGGAGATCCTGTCTAAAGCTTAAAGTCTTTGTGCGACCAGCAAGTAAGTTCTTCAGATTAAGTTTTCAGGGGTGGCTTTGTAGCGCATGCTTTACTGTGTGTTTACGCACACTTTACTCGTAAACAGCAGTAAAACTTTTTTCTACTGTTAGTTCTTGTGTATCTGTTCTGTACAGCAACATTTGTGTTATGATTTTCATCATATTTTCTTATCGTTTTTCATAAAGCTTTGTTTTAATTACGTGGCAGTTGCTAACTTGTTTCTTACACTGTTGTACAAATTGAAGACTATACTGGCATTTGGACAAATGCCACAGACTTTAAAATATTAAAATGCTTAATTATTTATAGTAAATAGAGAGAAAAAAGAGTGAGAAAAAAAGGAAAGTGGGGAGTTTAAGGGTGTCTCACTAACATATTTGGCTGTTATCTCTATTTTTGTTATAGACAGCTGTATGAAAACTATAGGTGTTCATGATCGTGTTTTCGATGTTAACGACAAAGTAGAAAATTCATTAGAACCAGCAGGTTAGTATGCTTAGAGAATTTCTTTTAACAAATGCATGTGTCCTTCTGGTGCTTCAGTACTTTTTCTCCTCTTCTCTCTGCATGCTTCGCATGGTACAACTGCTCTGCTTTTGCACATTTCTAGCAGTGCTAATATTTTGTATGGCATGTTTTCTGCATCCTTGGTTAATGCAGGGGACGAAAAATGTTGATTTGTTGTTTGGGTGGTGTGGTTTAATAAAATATGGTGCGTGCCAGTGTAAAATTTTCAGCAGTATCCTGAAGTCACTGGCCCATCAAGGCCAAGCACCCAGCATATTGACGAAGCACTCTATTTACTAACTCGTCACAAAGTTTTAGAAGTAAATTCAGTGAGCACATTTCATTTACTGTGTGGTTTCAAAAGACTTTCATAAAAACAGAACAACAGCTTGTTTAGTACTGGTGCCTGACACAGGTGTGCAACTTTCAGAGTTAGTGTTTAAGAAATTAGTCTTTTTAAATTATGTAAATTTGTATGTTCATTTGGTTAGGCAAAGTATCCATTTTACATATGCACACTCACACACATGCTCTGATATATATATAAATTCCTATGCTGTTTTTATTGGAGGAAACCTAAGTTTTGGGGGGCTTTTCAGTCTTTTTTTTTTTTTTTTTTGAAAACACTGGTTTAGGAATAAGAATAATGTTTGTTGTGATAAAGCCCCTCAGCTGCCCAGGGCAAAGTAGGATTAACCTCCACCATCAACCGAGCTGATGTATCTCTGTGTGTAAAGTGCATGTGTATTGTTTGTATGGCTCAGGGTTATGAGAGATAGAAGCATGTTTAATTCTAGGTGTGTGAGTAATCCCACCAACTTCAATGGAATGGCTCGTGACATCAAAATTAGGTGGGTATGTAGGAAAAGTATTCGCAATAGTAGTAGTAGCTGTTTATTTTGTATGTACCTACACACTGCTCACACATTTTTTTATTCAAGCCTCAGTCATTAAAATACACAGTTAAATAAACAAATTATACCAGAAAAAAATTACACACATACAATTTAGTGTATACCCTGAAGAGCAGATTACCAAGATTTTTTTTTCTCTTGTGCTATTTGAAAGAGACTTCCCCTTTGGTATAAAGCAGCATACTATTTTTTTGCTCTTTGTTATTTACAGTTCCTTTAACTAGAAGGCATTATTTATGCAGAAGTATAAATAAGTCTTTCACAAGTTATCCAGTTTGAGTTATTTGCCTATGGATGCACAATAGATTTTACTAATTTTCTTTAAAAGTATTTTCAGAAATCTAAAAAGTTTGGTTTTGAGAGTCAAAGATGTTCTCTAAGCAAGCCTAAATGCAAGGAGATTGAATTTACAATAGGTACATTTGTACATGTATTAACAGTCTTCTTTTACAGAAGCCATTAGGATGATTTTACCCTGTGTCTAGGTAACCTGTGAATCTAGAAACTCAATGGACTTTTTTGCATTGCGTGATTTGGTGGACATGGGCTAAGTAGTGTGTACTTCTCCTGTTACTGATTTGCAAAAGAGATCATCTGAGTAGTAAATGCCTGGTTTTAGTAAATGCCCTGAGCATTTTTTTCAGCAGTGCAGCTCACTTCCCATTCAATGGCTATGCCTGACTAGGACCATCACAGAAGCATATTGTTAGAAAGCAGCAGGCAAACCCAGGGAACCAAAATCACGCAAAGAGCATCCTGCGGTCTGATATGAAATATTATTTGTGTTACCAGGAGGAAAGAATAGTTTTAATGAGAAGGTTTCATGCCAGAAAGTTCCCACTCCCAACATCAATGTATATTTGCATTATTATTTGGACCAGTCACCATTAGATAATGAGTTGTTCCTAGACCTGCCAGCTGCTGTCACACTTTACTGTTATTAGGCTGTTAGACTTGCTGCTGCCTTGGTGGATCTTACTGTATATGATCTGTGTCGAGTACTAATTTACTGCCTCTAACGTGCATCTTCTGCTTCTGTGCTCTCCTCTAGCCTGCCGATGTCTTCTTCCACAGTAGACAAAATAACTGGGAGGCAGGAGGGTCATGTTCAGTGGATTACTTACTGTCACCTTTCTTTTAAAAATCACAATTTGTTTGATTTTTGAACCCTTGTAATTTCACTGCTTTTGTTCAGGAATTTGTAGGAAACTGCTCTATAGAGATCACACTTGTTTCAGAAGTGATGAAAGTAATTGGCCCTATTCCTGTGCTCCCCTTCTTTTTCTCCTTAGTAATAAGACTAAGAAGTCCCTAAACAAAAAATGCAGCTATGCATATCTGGAAAAAATATACATGGAGCATGTTATGTAAAGCTATGTGATCTGGAAAATTCATGGCTGTCAAAATACTTTTTTCTAATTAGTGCTGGTATTCTCAGTCTTTATGTTACTCAGGAATTTTGTCCTCTTCATTACTTGCCTGCACTGTTTAAAATAAAACAAAACCTTTTCCCTAACCATTAAATATTGTTATAACTCTGCACCTCCAAGGAAAAACATATTTGTAAAGTGATTTTGAGAACTACCAATGAACGGTATACTCTAATATAGGAGTGCAGAGACCTTGGGACTGCATTGACAGAAAACCCAGATGGTTTCTTGAAAGGAACCCGTTAATGTTACGTGAAAATTAGTTCTCCTGTGAATAATGGCTTTATAAAAATGGCATCGTAGAAGATCACCGTGTTTTATTTAAGAGAAATAATCTTTCTAGTTCAGGATTTTTTCATTGAGATTTTTTAGCAGTAGCCACTATTCCAGTCATAACAGTATCTGATAGTCAAAGAGAATGAGAATTTATTACTGCGCTACACTACTTCTGCCCTATTGTGTTTTAGTGCTGACTCATGAATGTAATTAGGACAAAACTGTTGACATTCAATGTTGCAAATTCAGACTTATTTGCAATTCTGTTGATAATGCAAGAGTTCGAAGGTAATGCACATCATTCTCCCCTGTAGTTTTAGTTCATCAGCAGTGAGTAAATGTTTCCAAATTGGGAAGAGCTGACTCTAAATATGTGGAAGGTGGTAGAGCTGACAGCTAGAACAGGGATATTTTTTCCCTGTAACTTCTTAGAGTATGATTTAGTTGGGAAGCTGCTCTTGTGAAGTACCGTATTCTCATTGCATCATCACCAACGTACAAGAGTGTAACTCAGAAGTGAAATGTGAAACACCTTTTGGTACTGAACCACTGGAACTGATGGTTTTCAGTAGCCTGCATTCACTGAAATTTTTAGATTCCTTTGTAATAAATCTGGAGGAAAAATATTAGGGCCTTGTTCAGGGCCAAAGTGCCTGTGAGGGTCTCCCTGCTGTTCATGGTGAGGAGCTGTAGCCAAAGTCATTCCAGCCAGTCTTTCCCACCTTTCTTATAAATGTGAATGTATTTACAGCTGACCAGTACTTGCTTCTCATACTTTTATCTTGAGCAGCACTGAGAACCTGTCGATAAGCCTAAGGCGATGGTAACGTCAACTAGTGCTGGAAAAAAACACTGTGCTTCTTGCCGTGTAACCACAGTGGAACTGAAGAGCCTCTTAACTAAATTATGCCAAGTGCTCTACCTGCTTTTTCGCTAGGTGTCAAGGGTCTGAAAGGGAGGGAGCTTGCTTCTGTCTAAAGCTAAATAAAAGGCTCCATGCCAAAGCAGCAGAGTGATCACAGTGACTCCTACTTCCCTTTGTGCCTTTAGTTGGAATTGCATAGTGTAATCCTGCAATTTGCTGAGATGGGAGCTATGAGACAGATATGTCATAGGTATGTCAACACCTCTCATAAAATGTGGGAGCTTATTACATGAAGCAGTGAGATACTATTAATTTTCCTGGAAACTTAGGCACTCTAGAGTAAGTCATGAATACATTTTGAGGCCACTTCACACTTCCTAAAACGGTTTAACTAATTTCATTCATTTAGTACTAAGAAAATTTGAACACAGAGATGATTTTTTATCCAAGCCTCAGACCGATTACTTTTAAAATAGCCAAATTAGATAGCTGTGGATATATGGAGGGCATTGCAAAGAAAAATACCACACCTATAACAACACTGAAGTTGAATTTAGCTTTATCTACCTTTTTTAATGGTTACTACCTTTTTTATGTGGTTTTAAGGCCTGTCTTTAGTTTACAAAAACTAAACAGAGCTTTATCTGATATTATAAATCTAGTATTATCTACTGTCTTCTTTTTTTGCCAGTAATGTATAAGCATGTTTTCCCAACTCAGATGGTTCTTTTTTTTCATTAGTTTCAGCAGCATATATGTAAATCTGTATTTTGTGTGCCATAAAGGTAGTCTGTTACCTATGGGGTTTTCCAGATTGAGTATGTATTCTATAAAATCAGAGATTCTCATGTGTTAACCTTTAAAGTTCCATTTTGAGCAAGGAAGACTGGTCTTACATCCCATGCATATTCCCAAATGTGGAGATTTTATGTGTGGAACTAGAATACATGCTTGGGCTTGCAGGCTGTAATTTCAAATTCAGGAACCAAAATCTGTAACTCAGTACAGGAATTAACTGCAAAATTAAATCTGAGCACATGCAACTCTTCTTCAAGCCCTTTTGAAAATCAGGTGTTTTTATTTAGCTGCCTCATTATTGACATTGCTATCTAATGAGCCATCCAAAGCTAGAGCTACAGTGTTTTATTGGAAAAGGAATCTTTCATTCTGTAATCCACTGAAATCAGACTTACTTTTTGCTCCTCTAGTCTTCAGTGGGAGTTTTGCCAGTAAGAAATGCAGGACTTGGCCCCAAGTTGGTTACATAATGAGATATTACATGCTTGTGAAAGTCAATGACAGCACAAGGTTTATTGCCCTATTTCAAAAAGGCACTGAAATCTACTTACGGTTGTCAGCTCAGTGAGAGTTTATTAAGGATGCAAAATCTCATTGGAATGTATGCTTTCTGTTTGAACAGATGATACCGTACATGAGTCAGCCGAGCCATCCCGTGGTGAGAATGCGGCACAGACACCAAGAATACCCAGCTGGCTTTTGGCAACTCTGTTGTTCCTCCTGGCAATGTTTTTGATATTATAGCACAGTATGCTTCGGCAACCTGTCGCAGAAAATATCAGGGTCTTGGAACATCAAAGATCCACCTAACTGGTCATCCCAGGAAAGGGACTTTATTGTTTTTGCAGATGTCAAATTGTTATTTTTCCCTTTTCTTCTCCTTTTAGCCTGAACTCAGCAAAAATTTGAAGGGGATAATTAGCTTCAGCACCCATCCCTACCTACCCTATGACTTTCTTAACCCTTCCGTATAAATAAAAGGACTCCAAATGAAAATGCCAAACTATAATAGTGACACTAGTGATTCTTATTTTCCTCTGCATTCTCCTTTAAGAAGTCACCTCTGTTAGCTCACTGTGTCATCCATATGTGGACAAGGAATAATAGTGACAGATGCAGTCAGTGAAGAATAAGGAAAGCAAGTAAAAGCCTGCGAGAGTTTTTCTCTCCAATACAATATTTATGCCTTCTCGTTCAGCACTGTAAGATGATCATGCAAGGCATCGTGTCACCATGTCAGGACTGGAGGGGAAATATTAAGAATGGATATAATATAATACCATTTCTTCCAGGAGTTTCTAAATGAACAGGCTTACGAAATGGAAAGACGGTGTTTCTTATAGGACTGTCTTGAAACAAAACATCTTTGACAGTAAAATCTGTGGTTAAAAGTAGAAACTCAGTCTTTGGAGAGAGGAAGAAGTTAGTATTTAGGAATGATAGCACACAGCAGGCAAGGTCAAATTTAGGAAACTTCACTGGGGGTGTGAGTGCCTCTGTTATTTCGTTTTATGGGGATAATGCACACCGGATCATTTTACTTTAAAACAAATCACCGTGGTGCTACAATTTTTTTTTCTTGAAATGCAGAGGCACTTTTGAGAATAAAGTGACCTTCCCCAGCGCTGACTTAGTAGCTGATAGTCTTGGATGCTGCTCTGGGTGTTAATACATGCTAAGAGAGTATGTCAATGGCCAGAGGAAACATGCTTGGGACACAGGATCTCCAGTGTGCTCTTGATTTGTCTCTCCTGCAAGTTCCTCAATCATGGGAACAAACCACACATAGAAGAAGCGAGGACAGTCCAGTAGCATTGTTTGGTGGGGGAAAGAAAAGAAGTGTGGAGTATGAATTCAAGTGTTGATTTTTTATCTTTTCCCCTTCCAGCACAGTTTGAAGAGTAGAGGAAACGTGTTTATCAGCTGGAGATAAACTAGATCGGCTCCCAAAGACTTAACAAAATATTTTTTTAAAAATCCACTAGAATAGAAAATACATTATTTAGATATACTTTATGCTAAGAGTGAGTATATATGCTTGTCTTATTTAAACATGTGAGAGAAGTGGTAACCCTTCATGCAATTAGGAAATGGGACTGTCTTGTTTGATGGAGTTAGGAGTGACCCTGTTTAAGGAATCTAGGCCTTGGCTAACATAGAACTTCAAAAAGTCCTTTTCCAGGAAGTGCAAGCCTTGGGGTTTCTTTTTGTTGGGCTGCCTTGAAATTTGAAGAGCAAAGCATAATCGGGGAAATATCAAACCAAGACCGAAACAAAGCTTTTCTAACAAAAACTATGATAATAATGTTAAATGTGAAAAAAAAATGGAGTGCATTCAAACAAAACAAGGGTTTTCTCTATTAATTCTGAAGAAAAAGTCTGCCATAACAAAATTGAGTGATACCATTAATGGACAGCACTCTGTGGGATTTTTTCTTTTATGAATAAAGGCTTTCCAGAAGTTGAAACAGCCCACTATTTAAAAGAGGAGGATAGGTGGAAATAAATTTAAGATGTAAAGGGAGGTTTTATGCATGCTAAACTATGGTCTGGGCTTGCCTGATGTCATACAACACAGTTATTAATGCAGGGCCTGTGCTTACAGGAGGAATGTAGGAAACTTTCTCTAGTGTGAACTGCACACAATAAAGATGTGCAACCTAAACAGTGAAGGAGAGTCATCCTCTCATTACAGGCTATCTGGTACTTTTCTCTCCTCAGTGTGGATGTGCTTGGTACACATATTAATACTTCCTGCAGGTAGGAGTTAAAAAGCTTTGGATGAGGTGAGCTTAATCACAATGCGCCTTATCAAATGGAGTATTACCCAGGGTACAGATAATATTGCATGATAGGTAACCATGTCAAAATTATTCTTAGCAATTGCAGGCTGTCATATCAGTAGCACCAATTTCAGGTAGAAATGGTGAATTAATTTTTCATCCTTTGTGTCTGAATGATGTTGGAGTTCAAGATACACATTTCACCACAGCAAACAATTTTCACTAGTGTTACTCCTGGTGAGACTGAACCCTTTGTTTTGTCACAGAGTCCTGCTGGGTAATGAGGAACAACTGAGTGATGCAGCTGCAAGGCAGGTTCCTGCACTGCCTGGGATGGCTGAGAGCATACCAGACACTGCCAGTTTTTTACTTGATGGCATCAGGCAATCTGAGTCATGCCAAGTACATAAATTTTGATGGGCTTTGTGATGCATTGCAAAACTCTGGGTGCTTTAGATGCAGATGTTGGTGCAAAATAATGAAATTTCTGCTCCCTTCCCTTTTTTCTGCTCCAGCTCAAGTCTGAGGGACTGATTCTCCCTCAGCCTAGGCGGCTTCCTTACCCCCATGACCTGCACTCCTGACTGCCAAAGGCATTGCAACCTAAAGCAGGAAAAATAGGGATCAGTCAGGTTAGTGGATACTGTGTATCCTTTAATAGACAAGGTAAAATTTCGTGTTAGTTTAGAATATTGTTTTGTACTGTACTTACTTGGATGACGAAGGAAAGACAAGTAAAACTTAAAGCTACGTTCTTTAAATTCTGTATTATTAGCAACCTCTGTTGTATATAGTGTTTGATAATAAAGTATTAATTTGATTCTTATGTCTTTTGTAAGTGAGAACAATAGACTTTCAGGATATTAAACTCACACGTTGATTACAAGACAGAGCTTTGAAGCATCAAGTGTGATCATGGCTGAGAACTGAGAGACAAGTGGCCATGACACTGCAGCATACAGAACTCATCTTTGAAAATCGTTCATCTATTGCAAGACTTCCCAATGTCAAGACCTGGAACAACAAGACTTTTAATGATCAGTGTTTTGTCCTCAGTGTTTAAAGGTCTGATGTTGGAGCCCTGTGGTTTCTGTGTTAGTTTTTGTTCTTTTGTATCATATTTGTTTCTAAAAAGGCTTTGGGGATACCACTCTTCTGTTATTTTGTTTGTTTGTTTATTTTTATTTCTTCCTGTTTTCTTTCTGGTTTTATTTCCATTAATAGTTTTGGTTTGTTTTTTCCAGAAAGGATCTTGCCAGTGTCGTGTGAGATATATGCTTGTAGATGGTTCCAAAAGAAGTAGAAACAAATTTGGGAGGTACTGAGAGTAGATGAGTAGATTGCTTCCTTTCCTGTATAATTCTGGAAGGAAAATGATTGTATTTGTACCTATTGATTCCCGCCCCTAACCCTTAAAACTGAGATTAATCCATTGCCTTGTGAGAGCAATGGTTCAGTCACTTTCAGAGGCTTAGTGTTAACTCTTCCCCTCCTTTCATTACACTTGGATTTTGTAATCGCCAGTTTTAATGTAGAGCCCTCCACACTTTTCTCCCCTCTTCCTGCCCTTCCTCCTCTCCCACCCTCCTCCTTTTTTAGTTTGGGGCTGTGAATGGGCAGATCTGTTTCTGGTCTGGCATCACTGAGTTTTTCCCGTGCATTTGCCCTTGAGCTTCTCAGATGTGAGACAAATCTCCCTACAATAGGCTTGCTGCCATTGTTTGTACAGTTTAATAGATGCTGGCATGTTGGAGGTTACCCATGAGTCTGCAAAATCTGCTTTCCATGCATACTCTTGACACCCCATTGAAGACACTCATTGTGTATGCATCTGGGTGTGAAAGTCCAGCTCAGTGTGGTCCTGTGCTTGTACTGCCCTGCTTTGCAGTTTCTTTGCACTTATTCATTGAGTGCTGTTTTTTGAAATGCTTACATTATATGAATTTAAAAGAAAATGTTAAAAAAAAAAGAAAACCCACCCCAAATCCCTGCCCCATAAGATCTGTGTTTGTATATACACGTGTCCGTACGATTATACTTAAATAAAATTAAAGATTTTCATCATTTTAATCAGTTCTCTTAGGCTACATTTTTCTTCAATGAATTACATCTTTATTTTGGGGGCTGTTTGTACCTACCTTAGATATTTGTGGGCAATAGAAAGTGATGATGAGTATGAGTGGGAAAGTGTGAGGAAGGCAGTGAGCACAACAGCTGACTATCTAGAGCTCTAACTACCAACATCCTGGCTGCTCTAAAGCCTGGCTGCTCTGCTCTTCACGTTTTTTTATGTGTTCATAGCTCTTCCAAATACTTGGGAGAGTAAGGAACTATGTCAGACAAGTGCTGGAGCATGACGTGGCTTACACTTTTACCTTGCACTGGGCCTCCTGAGTAGTCTTGGTTACTCCTCTGGGTAAAAGATGTTTGCATGGTGTAACTCTTGCTTCTTGAGGAACAGAGCCAGCCCAAGAGGTGTGCAAACAGGGCAGTTGCACATGGTGCCCCTCTACCCAGGATGCCTCTCAGACTGACAAAGAGATGGGGTTGGAAGTGGCTTTGAAATCTCAGCCATGGTTTTCTGTATAGAAGGGAGGAAAAGGGCTGAGAGCAGTAGTAGCTTCACGGATGGGAGAATTTGAGCAAGGGTGCCTCCTGACTGGAAGAGGGGGAATGAGGAAGCAAGCAGCTAGCTGGCTGTTTCTCCTCCTTCTTTTCACCTCTGCCCCCAGAGGCTAATGTAGTGCCTCTAAAAATGCACAGGACTGGGTTGGGGTTGGCTTGTATTGAAGTCTGAAATGGTTGGTTTTGGCAGTGCCTGTTAACTAGTCATATGACAGTTTTAACCTGAGAATTTAGGTCATAGAAGGTGGGGGGCACATACCAAAACCTTTAATACATGCACCATCCATTCAGAACTCTTCTGTAATTACACCATGTTAGCATTAAACTCACTGAAAGCTTTTTATTACATTTAATTAGTTGACAGGGCAGCAAGGACTAATTATAACTTACTCTAACCTTCTTAACAAATGAGAAGTGAAAGTTTGATGAAAAGTGTGTGTGAGTATTTGATACAAAGAATTGATGCACCAGACTTTATTCCTCTGGAGCTGTGATGTTACAACCAGGGCAGGGTTGTAAGTGTCACATGTTCAGTATGTCTTAACATCATAGCCATGTCCAGAAAGTATCCTGCAGTCTGACACACTTAATAGTCTTTGCTCAGAAGACAGCTTTCGCTGAGAATGCTATTTGATTTCATTTTTCTGCATTAGTGTGCACAATGGGCTTTTGTGCTCCCTCATCTTTCCTTCTGCAGAATAATTCTGCTCACAGAGTACCTCTGAGGGCATTCTTAGGAATATTCAGGCATGAATCATACCACTATAATATGGTTGTGTGCCAAAGGTTTTATTCTTCAAAACAAATCTTTGGTTTATATAGGTTAGAGATGTGGTAACCATCTGGGATTGTTAGATTCTTTACAGTCTTTAACAGCACGGGATTGAAAAGTGCCTTCTTCCTTATCACTCATATTTTTGTTAGCATTTGCCCTTTCCCATTTAGGAAATTTAGTTTAAAATGTGATTTAATGTTGTATTACAGGTGTATGTCTAAGAGCCCAGATCAAGACTCAATCTTCACTGTAAAGACTGCAGTACAGACAGCCCTTGTATAAGATGGCTATTTATGATTTGCTTTCAGCATCATTTTGGTATGCATATTTGGTATGAATCGAAGCAAACCAAAGAAAATAGACAATTTCTGTTAAAATTTTCTCCTGGACCACATAGAAGCTTTTAAAACCAAGTATTTATTAGATGCAAAAATATCCTTTAAAGAAAAATCAACATGGAAGTGATATTGCAGAAATGTTGAAGAGCCAAGCAGGTTTTTTGTTGGTTCCCTCCCCCCCCAGATAAATCTGTTAGCTGACTGATACTGTCAGTCATATTTAATTCAGAAGAACTCAAAACACATAATAACTTTTGCACATTTTGAAACACTATTTTTTCCTATTAAGTTCTTCAAGCAAGTTGTCCTGTCATTTGGTTACACAAGGAGGAATATAAATAAATTGCAGTGTGGCAAGCTAGATGTGTAGTTGGAGAGAGAATATTTTTTTGTTTTGCCTAGAACTTTGTGAAAGCGTACACTGCATTCAAGATCAGGAGTAAAGAGTGATTTCTAGATGCGTATCTACCTTGTAATGTATTTCTGAAGTAAAGGAAAGAAGGAAAGTATCTCTTTCTGTGTATAAAGTCTTAAATGCATTCTTACACAGAGCTATCTTTCAGTTCTTCTGTTCAGAGCATGCTCTAAGTGCTATTTTGTGGGTCACACTTGCGCACTTAGCAATATATATTTTCCAGTACTAATTTTGACATTTAAACACATTTTTTATCCACAGACAAAACTGCTGTTGGCAAAGCTGAAGTTTTTGGCTAGATGGTGTTTGTAAAAGGAAAGGTCAAGTAAATCAATAGGATACTGTAGGTATAAGTATCTTTCCGTTCCTTCTACTGCTGAGAACCGATTGTACCTTTTGTTGTCATGTACTCTAACTTGCAGTATCTTAACTAAAGGTTCAACAAATCACGAGCACGTAGTCCAAGAAGTTCAGGAGGTTTGTTTTGGGTTGTTTTTTTTCTCTCTCCTCACTGTCACTTCACCTATTGCAAAGCAAAGGAATAAGAAGTCTAGAAATTGAATGCAACGAAAACAACGCATCTTTACACCTGAAGTCGCAACTCTGATGTGATACTGAAGTTCTGATCCATTTATGCTTGAATACTGGGAATAAATGGAGTGCTACATATTGCAGATGTCTAGCTGTGGTCCTGCAGCAACTGTCCTTGCATAAGGAGGGTCAGAAGAATCAGGCCCTTGGCTGGGTGTGAATTCTTCAGTGAGAACCTGGCATGCTGTGCCTTACGTAGCACCACATGTATCGCAATCCTTCTGTTTGCTACGATGGGGATGGAGAAGGGATGGGGAAGAAAGAGGCAGCTCATTCATTCGTGGGTGGCTAAGCAGAGGCAGGAAGTGTACCACAGACTTGGAGCCAAGGAAATGGCTACTGGTGTAAACTGTCCATGTGTTAAAGTCTTTTGTTGAAATTCATTGAAACATCAAACAGAAAACCAGCAAGGTGCCAGGTTGTGTTCTCCAGATGTGGTCCTCTGGTCAAGCACTAAGCTTGTGGAAATCGTGGAAAGATACACCATTCAATTGGGCCAGCATTGATCAGTTTTGAAAATCCACTAGTATTCAAAAACATACACCTCACCTTGGCATTCTGAAAGAGGAAAACCTTGAAACCTTGTCCTCCGCAAGGCTGGTCGAGGCTGTATCTGGAGCTGTTGCGTGTGGAGGTGGCAGCTCAGGATTTTGAAGAATCGGGCCTTTGTGAGAAGTCTCCCCCCATTGCTGAGCACTCCATGCAGCTAACACTTTAATGGTAATTTTTAAACTTGGTTTTGGGAGTAACTTTTTGTTGTAGTTTTATCTTTGCCATCAAAAAGATCCAGAAGCTGAATCAGGAGAGCAGAGTGCAGATAAACTGACTTTCAGAGGGCAGGATACAGCTACATTTTGATTTAGGACAACCGCAAACAGAAGGATGGCTGCTCTGCTTTAAAAATGATTGAACAAGAGTGTGGATCATGCATGATGTAAATGGTTAGACATTAAATCTGAGGTAAAGCCAGATGAACCCATGTAGTGATGGTTATCAGGTTTTGCACAGTTAGTTTTACAATATCCTGTTCTTGCACATACTTGCATTACAAAAGGCCTTGTGTTCCCCTTGACACAGAAGCCAAAACAAGTGTGCATATCATCCTTGCTAGTGAATACTTGCCCCTTTTGTTGTTGTTTATTTAATTAGTTATCCTGCATTTATTTGCAGGTTAAAAGAATGGAAAACCTTGCACATTCCCTGTGCTCTGATCTCATTATCCAGATTTCCTCAAAACTTGTAATCCAGAGAAGTTTTGCCAAGTGGCTAAATTAAATACACGGAGTATGAATATTTATGCTGTTTTAATGAGGAGATTTTTGCATCCATGAATAATAAAGGTTTTAACAAGAACAGATAACGACATTGGCACAAAACACTGAAGTGGTTAATACAGGAGTCTCTCTGGTGGGTGGACTCCATTGAGAGCAGCAGGTAGTACATGCCTCCCTCCCCTTCTTCCTCTAGCAACAAACTTACTCTGATGGGACATGAAGATCTTCCAGATAGCTTTGCAGAAAGCAGGTGTTTTATCTACACTTTGCGCCACAGCCACCTCTTATGTGCTTAGTTTGAGAAAACTCAAGGTTTTTGACTAAAAAAGGACCTTCAACTTCTGAGTGCTATCCTTTTTTCAGATACTGTCCAGCACTGTTTGCATTTGAATGTGAAGCTGCCACTTTGTTTTGTCTGTTCAGGAGCAACTGATTGACAAGTGTTTACAAGATAGGGAGGTTTGGGGGCCATAAAGTCAAAGCAGCAGGGTTTTCATGAGCTGAGGCAGGAAAGGGCGATCCCGGCTCCTCCCTGCTCCAGCTGCGGGGAGATAGCTTTGAGGTCTCATCTTTGGGGAGGTAAAGGGAAGCTGCAAGGTCCTAAAGACCACAGCCTTCTTTGTGTTTGTCTACAGCCACAACTACTAAAAACCTGGTCTCTTTAGTGTCCAAGTGAGATACTGTAAGGTCATGATAACAGCACACTTGGAAGAAACACTGAGCATTTTATTTTCTGATGAATTTTAGAACAAGGGTTTATTACATGTTTACTATACCTAGGTGTGCTGGACCTGTGGGAGCAAGTGTCAGGCACTGTATATATAGATAGATAAGTGATGTCAAACAAGAAAAAAAAAAAAAAAAACACTTAAAAGACCCATGTGCTCACCCTCTCCATCTTAGCCAGCACCTCCCTGCTCTGTCCTGTTGTCAGACTGCTTTACTGCCATCCTTGGTGCCATTCTCCCAGAAAAAATTCTCAATTCAGGGCTCAGTTTGGATCCTGGGCAACAGCTATCCATTCCATGTTTTTTTCCACTTGGAGATACCAAACCCCATTTGCCTGAATTTTTTCCTTTGGCCAAACCTGTCCTTCAAGGTTCAGGGCTGTGCCCCACTGCTCACTGTGAGGTTGCCTGCCACAGTTCTCTACACATCTAATGAAGGTGAAGCCTCAAACTGTACTACTGACACCAGCCTTGCTCTCGAAGTAGGAGCTAAAAGGTGCTTCAGGGAAGAGCTGAACTGGAATAGCTGCCTAGGGCTAGGCACTGGGTGTCTATGTGAGTCACAGAGATGATATCATGTGCCTTTGAAGCAAAATAAAGGAATTTATTACAGTAAAACTACTTTTCTTGAAAAAAAAATGTAATAAAATTCAAAACAAAACAGTGACTTGAAAGAAGTCAGAAATGAGTGCTTTTAAAAAGATTTAATTTGCACAGATGGACAGTCAGGGAAATAAAAGACGACTTTTGATCTTCAGTGCAGACTAAAAAAAAAATCAACATAGATCTTATGATATTTTCTTGCCATCTTCTCCTAATTGAAGTTTATTTGGTATTATATCTAACACTGTCAAAGGGAATAGAAAAAAAATTCTTTCAGACTTTATTTTTAAAACTTTGATCAAGGGGCAATAAGCTCACTAGGAAACATGTAGATCCATTTCTCAGTGAGTTTATGCATGACACATGACCAGTATAGTGGAGGAAGTTATCCCTGACAGTATTATCTGGGTGTCTTGTCACTTTTTGTTTTCTAGAAAGGGTGCCAGGAGACCTGCATGGTTAAGCAGGGATCTGCTGGGCAAACTCAAGTGCAAAAGGAGAGTCTACAGGTCATGGAAGGAGGGGCTGGCCACTTGGGAGGAATATAAGAATGTTGTCAGAGGGGGTAGGGAGGCAACTAGGAAAGCTAAGGCCTCCTTAGAATTAAACCTTGCTAGAGGGGTCAAGGACAATAGAAAGGGCTTCTTCAAATACATTGCAGATAAGGCTAACACCGGAGGCAATGTAGGCCCACTGATGAATGAGGTGGGTGCTCTGGTAGCAGAAGATACAGAGAAGGCAGAGTTACTGAATGCCTTCTTTGTCTATACTGCCAGAGGCTGTCCTGAGGAGCCCCGTACCCCTGAAGCCCCAGAGGAAGTCAGGACAGAGGAGGAGTTTGCCTTGGTAGATGAAGACTGGGTTAAGGACCGGTTAAGTAATCTAGACATCCCTAAATCCACGGGTCCTGGTGGGATGCACCCGCAGGTGCTGAGGGAGCTGGCGGAAGTCGTTGCAAGGACACTCTCCGTCATCTTTGGTAAGTCGTGG
>NW_010143163.1:0-6838 GCF_000699245.1 Pterocles gutturalis
TGCCGCCAGGCATTCCCGCCATCCCCGGCTGGGCTCCCCCGCAGCCTCAGGGCAGCTCCGGAGGGGTCCCCATCACCGCCGCGGTGTGCCCGGGCTCCTCCAAGGGCATTTCTCAGCAGGGAAGCGCTCAGAGCCTTTGCTTAACGGCCTTTGGCACAGGACCAGGAGCTTTAACAGGCTTCTGATGAGAAATCAGCTGAAAGCCAAAGGGGCTGGTCCTCCCTCGCCCCCAGTTCCACCCCATTAACACACCGCCTCCTCCCACGCTGCAGCACTAATGCACCTTTTATTGCCCACCACATATCCCCATGCCCGGCCACAGTCCATTCCACATAAATTATTTTTTTGGCTCAGGGGAAGAAGAACCGGTGGGGGGAGGACAAGAAACCCAGTCCTATACTGGCAGGATGAACAGTTGCTCCTGCATCCCAAGAAATGCCACAGCGCACACAGCTGTGGCCACTGCACAGCAGCAAAACCTGGACCTCGAACCCGTGCACGGCTGTGGCCTTCTCCAGGGAAGGACCTCAGAATTCCCTTTCCTTTTTCGTTAGCACTGTTTATTTCTGAGCAGCGCGGGATGCCAGGACATTGCTCTGTTCCTCTGCTCAGAGTCATCTGAGCACCACGCTGCCCTATTTTTATTTAACAGGGAAAAAAGTTACGTCATTGTTCCTTTTTGAGGGTCCCAGGCACCCCAGTGGCTGCAGACGGGGAAGCACTGCAGAACACGGGATCTGCAAGGCTGAGGGGTCCTGTGCAAACTCCTGTCCCACCACTTCAGCATTACTGAGGATCCCACCCACTCCTCACTCTCCAGACTGCCCTGACAAAGATCACACAAAAGATGAGCACACTGTCATGTACCTTTAAAACAAAGATGACTGAGCAAAGCAAAGAGCAAAAATAACCAGGCAACGTTCCAAGAGCGCTGGGTGCTGTCACACCCAGGACCTGCTGCTGCACTCACTGATCATCGTGGTTCCACCAGCCAGGGCCGCTTTCGTCCCTTGGAAGAAGTCATCCACAGCTGTCATCCCCTTGTATGGCATCTGCAGGCGAGTGTGAACGTCAATTCCTCCAGGGATCACCATCTTCCCGTTGGCTTCTATGGTTTTGACCCCTCCAGGGACAATCAGATTGTCTCCAATCTGCCTGATGAGATCATACCAGGACAGTGGGTGACATACAGAGGAGGACAGGCCACAACACACCCAACGAACAGTTCACCAAGGGAGCAGCCAGGTCACCTCCTCTGTCCCACCCCTTCCCACCCCACACCTGGGCTCGCAGGCGCCGGCAGTGAAACCCCCTTGCTCTGCAGCGCAATGCAGGATTGTCCCTCTTGCTTAAACCTACGATTTGCACAGCCCAGGGGTGGCTGCCATCTGTCTGGCTGCTCCAGCGATGCCTGTGATGGCACCTGCTGTCTGGGGCAGGCACTGGTCGGGGTAGCTGGGGAGGACGGTCTGACGGCACGCAGATGTCTGCAGCGTGTGAAGCTGCCTAGGATGCTTCGTACCCCACAGACTCACGAGTCAGGATCCTGCAAGCGCTTAAAGCATCACAGTCCTACCTGTCCACACACGGTGCGCGCTGACCAAACCCAGCACCAGCCCTGCCTCCAGTAAGCCGCACCCCTAATCTCTGCTCTCCCCCGTCCTTCTGCCCACCTTAAGTAAGGCTCAAGTCTGAGGCTTACTTACAGAGAAAGATGATTTCCCAGCATAATGCCACAGCTGCTAGGCCAGCTCGGGGCTCCGCAGGGACTGGTGATGCTGCTCACAGCACAGGGTCCCCAGGGCAAAGAGAGCCCTTGCTCCAGGAGCTGGGCAGGAGCTCACAGCACAGAGTCCCCAGGGCAAAGGGAAGCCTTGCTCCAGGAGCTGGGCAGGAGCTCACCAAGCGCACACGTGGCTGGCAGCAGCTGGCTGGTCCCAGCACAGCCCGGCACCACCGGGCTCGCTCTCCTCCCAGGGAGCACAGAGTCCCCCCTCCCCAGGACCTCCCCTCTCACCTGTCTCCTTCATGCCCTGAAGCAGATCTTTGCTGTCAGCAGGGCCACGCTGCCGTGAAGGCAGCTAAAGCCCCAAGTGCCTAAAAACATCTTCTGAAAACAGGAAACCTAAAAAGTTCCAGTATACACCTACTTGTAACCTCAAACACCGCTATACTCCTCTGGAGTTTGTGCTGTTCTGGCACAGGACGCTCTCCTCCCCATGTCCAGCCCTCCTGCAGGACAGGTCACCCGAACCCTCGGGCTCCTTCCCTCAGCCCCCCGCCCCCTCAATCTCTTTATCTGTCCATATGTAGCACTCAGCCTTCAAATCTCTTCTTTCAGAAATCCTATTTTCATCAAGCCTTCCTCAGTCTTCCCTGATAAATCAAGATAAAAGACAAGTTGGTTTTAGTGGAAAACTTCTGATTTCCTTGACACACTGGGGAGGTAAATGAGGAGCAAACTCAGTTTTTCCATTTCATTCAACCTTAGTCACTTTGCAGGTTTTTTTCCTTAGAATAACAAAAGTTCTGTGGACAGAAATGCTCACCCCAGTGTCCTCACAGCAATAAACCAGCAGCTCTTTCCACCGCTTTTGCTGAGATGAATCCATCACCAAAGGATTCAAACTCCTCACTGTATTCTTACCAGAATTCACTTGTGAGAGCGTTTCACCTCCAAAGCAATGAAATTCTGCGACCCGCAGGCTGCAGGCAAGGCCAAGTGATCTGCCCGAGGACACCCAGAAGGTCTGGGCCAAAGGAAGAGCTGAAGCTGGCTCTGCTCCCTGCCTGGGTACTAGTCAGTCATGAACGCTCTTGCCCACCAGCTGAAAACAGCCTCATAAAAATACAGTTCCACTTCTTGAAGTATTTCTCTGCTGCTGGATTTTTAACATAGACCATCCTGGGAAGGCTGGATATTTTCCTCTTACCACAGAGCAAGCAATGCCTTTTCAGGTCCCTCTGCCATACAAACTATGACGGTCCTTTCAATTCACCCAGCCTGGAGCTGGTCCCAAGGTGACACACTTGCTGCGTCTGAAGTGCAGCCTTTAAACGCTGGGGTTACTCCTGCACCTCTGAAACACACAGGAAGAACCTGGGGGTACCCAGAGGTCTCCTGCAATTCCTGAAAATCTCAAGGATGCAGATGACCTGCAGCGCAGCACTGTCCTTGCCAGTGCTAACAAGTGGGACCTTGTGTGGGGTCATCCGTGCTCATACTGTTCACACGGGGCAAAAGAGGAGTCAGAGATGGATCTTGCTCCTGGTGCAATCAGATACAGCTTTGCTGTACAATGGATGCTGTGGTGAAGTCACCAGCCCGACCACAATTCAGTCGCTGGAGTGACCATGTAAACACGTCAGGCAATCCCACACTGCAGGGAGCTGAGCCTCTAACCAGAGCGGGCTACCAAGTCTTCCTGGCAGGCAAGTTGGGTACAGACTATGTCCACAAAAAGCCAAAAACCATCCAACCTGAAGGTGATTTAAGGGGAGATGGAGATAACACGCTAAACGAGTTCCATACTTACTTTATGAGGCCATCCTCCATGTAAATGTCAGCATAGAATGACTGGTCATCGTTGACTATTCTGCCTCCTTTAATAAGGAGACGATCGCTCTGCGAGGGGAAGAACACAGGTTGTTAGCAGGAGGCAGGACACATTTCTCCGCGGCCAGGACAGTGCTCTTCTTGGGTGCTCTCCTGCTGCATCAGACAGCTCACCCCAACACCCAGTACTGCAGGAACCTCCCATCTGCACCAGCACTTGAACACAGGACAAGAGCAAGGACTGAAAAAATCATACTCGTGGGGCTGTTTCCAAATGGCACCACTGAGGCAGCGTGAGTACAAAGAAGAGTCACTGGAGACACAGAAAATACGCTTCCATAAAATATACTGAGAGACATCAAAAGCTTCCTCCACCAGGTCACTATGCACATAAATCTGCACGCAGCACAAGCCACGTACCAGTATTTAGAGCAAGTTTGTTACTAAGGGCAGTCCTTAAATCTTATCCAAATACCATGCAAAATAACATACATTAAAGAAGACCATTTATATCTCTCTCATCTGTTGCCACCTTGCAAAGACCACCAAGAGGACAGGCAGCCCTGAAGATGATGCATCTGCTCTTGGAACCTGTCCCTCCCCTGCGATGCTCGGGGCAGTCCTTCTGAGGCACGTCACAACGTCACAGGTCTACGCAACATCCCAGAGGCGCTGAACTGTGTTTCCGTCTCATCATCTACCACCTCCTCTGTTCTCCTTCCACTGGCCTCAGGGGCCAGCAGCCTTCTCCAAAGGAGCGAGCCAGACAGCAGAGGAGCACCCAGACCAGAAATGTTCGGATGTTCTTCCTGTGTCCCTGCTTTTGGACCTGGGCAACCCAGCACACGCTGACAGGAGAAAAGGGGCACTGTCCTGTGGGGAACAGACCTTGTCCTGAGGAACGGGGAAGGCTGGGGTCCTGCTCTTCTGCCTCCACCTGCACAAGTCCGAACAACGGCTGCAAGCAGCACAGGGGCAAACGGCCTGATCTCAAACACAGCTACCATGTACTCGAGTGACGTGAGCTGGCTGCTGTTCCAGAGAAAATGCAGTCTTCCTGACTGCTTAAAATGCCTCCAACACCCCTCCAGCTCCCCTTACTGTCCTCTCAGCTCCCCCCTGAGTACCCACAGCCCAGGTTCTGGCATGTCAGGACACCCCCCTCCCACAGTCCGAGCCTGGACCACGGCTGAGCAGAGCCTCCAGCAGGGCTCACACGCCAGGCTCACCCTGTGAAGCTCCTGCACAATTAATTCCTCTACAGAGAGCTGGGTTTGTTCTTCACCCGCTGCCCCGGGGTGATTTCTGGAAGTATCACCACGCTGGTGGTAATTTGCAGCTTCCTCCCTGGCAACAGAAAGATGAGAGAATCCCTCTGAGTCCCTGCAGCTTGCAGCAGCCAAAGCTGAGACCAGCCTGCGTTTTACAGCAACCTCATCCTCACACAGTCGAGACAAAGAAACGGGGTGGGGAAAGGATCAGACCGCGGCGCGCTCATCCCCGGCTGCAGCTCGGCGCTGGGTCGGGGACGGAGCCACGGTCCCTCCTCGCTTGTGGGGCAGGGGCCCTCCCACGGCTGTACCGATGAACCACGACCGGCAACCCAAGTCCCAGGAATGGGGATTTACTTTCCCCTCCAGTGCAGCCTAACACTGGTCAGGAGCCTCGCCTCCCACCGGGAACAGCGCACAGCCGGGTCCCTCCCCTGCATCCTCCCCGACAAGCAGCGCCGGGGCCGGCTCCCCTCCTCCCCTGACCTAACCCAACACCTCGGTGCAGAGGTGGAGCAGAACTTTCGTGTCTAAGAGGGGGGCTGGAAGCAAGGGCATGTTGCTGGTCACAAACCCCCCTCGGGCAACTCCTTTGACAGATCACAGCCAGCACACACACACTGGCCGTGACCAGCGACCTGGGGGTCCGTGAGCACCTCACACCCGCAGCTCTGCTCCTCGGTGCAGCTGAGGCAGGAGCACAGCCGGGTGCGTGATGTCCGGGGAGCCCCAGGTCTTCGTGCCAGCTCTCAGCCTGCGCCACATCTCTCCTGACAGGCACGCGCCCAGTGATGCTCAGCATGGGGCTGGGGACCATGAGCACAAACTGATGCTGCTGACCGAGCCACTGACTCTCCTCCTCCCCGGCACAGGGCGCTTATCCCTCCTTTTGTGTCCATCCAATTGTTGTCTCACTAACAACACTGTAATTTTGAATTCAGACACCCCTAAAGGAGCGAAATGTGACCATGGCCAGTTGCTGATAGCCTGTCCATCACAGGAGGCGAGCTGCTGAGCCGTGGCTCCCATGGATGCAAATGATGAGCACTTAAGTAACACTACAAAAATGTAGATAGAAACTACCAAGCAACAGAATCAGGATCCAGCTATGGAAGAATCAGGGCCACGGTTAGAAACACAGGGAAGAAGATTCTCATTTTATGTTTCAGCCACCTGTACACAGAGTTTCTCCCACATAACCAGTCCCCGACGCCCTACCCGACCCTCCTTGGCTTTCCCTAGCCTGCAGGAGGAGAGAAAAGAGCCTGTCTGCCCAGATGAAGTAATGCCACTGGGCCTCTGGAGTTTTCTGTATTGTCAATACCCTTTAAACCTCCCCACTCTGCTTTCCCAAAAGCCCTGGAGTTCATTCTTCCTAGAGTGCGGGAGCACCAGCAAATACTGACGCTGGCCTGCCCCTCCCCGAGCATCGGACAAGAGGAAGCAAAGGGAGACAGGCAGAGGCGGCACGGGGGATAGGAGACGGCAGCACTTGACAATTACCGAATAAACTGTTAATATGAACTCAGAAAATACGCCTGCCAACACACACAAATGGTCATTCTGCGGCAGACGTGAAGGGCTGCTCAGTGCTAACTCTGTTAGTACACAAATAAAACTGTGAGGGTCCTAATGGCTGGAGCACGAACAAGGCGTTCATTCAGGGGACCGGGCGCTGCCTCGGGGCCCGTCCCAAGCCCGGCTGCCAGACACCCCCCGAGCCCGCGGGAGAGAGCGGGGCTGCACCGGCACCTACCCACCAACGACCACGAAAAATATAATAAATAAGTGAAATACAAATGACACTCCACCTACAGGCTCTGGCATTGTTCAAGAGTGCACCCAGACGTTAAGAAGCAGCAGAAGAAGAAAGGAACAGAATGAAGCAGTTATGAGGAAACGAGCCTGACTTAATAGACCGGCTTCTGCAGCACACGCTGCCAGAGCAGCCTCAGACTACAATAAATGCACTGTTTCCCCTGCCAGGGCTCATTTGTGCGTCTCCACACCC
>NW_010143164.1:0-387 GCF_000699245.1 Pterocles gutturalis
TGTAAGGGTCCTGCAAGGTCCTTGTCACTTGCACCGGCTGCTGGCAGCCCCAGCCTGGCTCTCCAGTTGCCACGCTGGAGTCAACGAGGCTGGTTTGCTTATGCAGAACAGCTTTTTTATTGTGTTTTTGTCTTTTTAAAAAAATATTTCACTAAGCAATGAATGAGGAAAAGAGGAAACTGGTGATTTCTGGGTTCCCCTATCAGAACTTAAGGGTTTTCCCATTGCTTGCAAGCAAGCACCACAAAAAGCAATGTTGTGTTTGGGCGAGTGGCCACTGGAGTTCCTCCAAACCATGTGCACGTAAGGAAAGCAGCTGGGCAGAGGGGAGGCTGCCATGGCCACAGAGAGCTGCCGGACCGAGCGCTGCGTCCGTGGGAGCTTTGG
>NW_010143164.1:413-17736 GCF_000699245.1 Pterocles gutturalis
GTGGGAACACAGCGATGTACGTGAACAGCGCGGAGCGTTTCCCACTGCCCAGAGCAGAGCCAGCCGTGTGAACGCCCCGCGGCCTGTGCAGGGTGTCTTTGGGGGTAACACTGCTCAGGGGCCTGCTGTTGGTCCCCGGGATGTTGGAGGATGTCTCCAGCTTTGTCCCTTCAGCCCTCCTGGGATCCCATGGACCAGTTCACGCCAGGTTGTTCCTCAACAGGAGAAAGTGAGATAGCATGAACCTGCAAAACCACTTTGCTGCTCACGTAACTAGCAGGGGGTTGATACAAAGCTTAAAATCTGATGACACCAGTTATGCATGTGCGTACGATGTGTAGTGAATGAAAGCACGTTCTGCGCCTGGCCGGCTTCCTCAGCAGCAGGTGTCTGGCTGGGGCAGCAGCTGCCCCGGTAGCGCTGTGCCCACCCTGTGCAAGGGGCAGGAGCTCCTGAAGCCCTGCAGTGGCTGACTCCTCTCTCTCTTTATCTGATGTCTTAAAATCAGTTATTTCTGTATGTAATTTTGGGGGTTATTGAGTGAGCCGCTACAGACGCGTTCTATCAAGACTGTATGCCTGTGCCCCTCACCAGTGTGGTCCTGGTGCTGGGGAGAAGCAGCAGTACCAGCTGGGAGCAGCATGTGTCTGTCTGCCTTTGGGGTCCCTGTCTGGAGATGGCTTTTGTTTAACTCGCGGTCAGAACCAAACCAAAAACCCCCCAAAATGAGCAGCCCCTTCTCTTCCAACAGTGTGATTGCTGAGACCCAAGCACACAGGCAAATATGATAGCATTGCTCCAAGCCTGTAAACATGAGTGACAGGAAACAGCCAAGATGGACATCAGGAGGTGTGGGGAGGAAAGCCAGATTGCTTGAATGCGGACGTGTGGAGGGGGACTGGCAGTGGCTGGCGAGCTGAGGCTGCCCGGGGTGTCTGTCTGCTGCTTGTAAATCCCACACTGGGGCAAACACCAGAGAGCAGCTGATGGAAAGGGAAAAAACCGACCCAAATCCAACTGGCTTAGGATAGAGCTTGAAAAAGATCTGTGCTTTGAAAAAATTCCATGGTGGTGGTACCTGGAATAGTGTGATGTGGGCTCAGAAAGGGTTGGGGGCCTTCCAGCACTTGGACGAGAACAGAGGAGGCAGGCTCAGGAGAGGACAAGGGAAGAAGGAGGAAAAGAAAAACCCCAAACCAAAAAGGCTTGTCAGGATGCCCAAGAGGAAGGTGGACCCTGCAGCAAAAACTGGAGCGTAAGAAGGTAGTGGAGATGAAGTGCAAACCAGACCTGTGAGTTTGTTTGAAGTGTTATTTCCCAGAGCCTGGGATTTAGATTTAATAAGTTTAACATAAATGGGGACTTGAAAAAAAATAAAGATTGCCATTTAAATATATCTCCCTATACTCTCCTTAATATTCTTAACCCCACAGAGGTAGGGGTTCTCCCTTCTCTGGGTGCTCTTTCAGCGTCTCCTTTAGCAGCTTTTGCTAAAGGATCTTCTCTGCAGCAGCTTCACGTCGGGTGCAGGCTGACGCAGGGACCTGAGCGGAGCTGCTGGTTTGTCTTTGTTCTGGCTGGGGTTATCTGGCGTTCAGGTGAGGCGGGTCTGGCTGGGGGCTCGCGTGCCTCCCACTGCAAACAGGCTCGATGCTTTTAACGTGTAGATAACACAGCCTACTGCAGGCGTGGAGTTATGCCAGCTCCGACTTACTCACGGCTGAGTATTATTTGTAGAGGAGGGAAAGCTACGGCAGCAATTCCTTCACGGTGCATTGCCTTGCTGCTGCTGCACCTCTGGAACCGTGCGATGGAGGCAGCGCTGGTGCTTGGAGAGATGCTGATGCGCAGGAACAGCAGCTGTGCATGGGCGTGGAGCTGGTAAACACAGTGCGTGTTTGCACAAGGAAATGTCACTGCAGCGTTGTGCGGCAGCAGCAGTCGATGGGCTCTGTAGAAACCTTTCCAGATCCTTGTCTGTATCCAAAACACCTGGGACTGCTACAGCCCCCGTGGGTTGAATTTGGTGTGTAGCTGTGTCTATGTGAGCGTGGATATCTCTGTGCATATATGCATATATGAAAAGAGTGATATAAATGTATAATAATATGATCTGCATATTGTAGAATGGAAGAATACTCTTTTCTAGCTGCTTCTGTGGGTGCTGCTGGTCAGTTGTTAAATATTGATGCAATCAGTAAAGGCTTGAGGCTGAGGTCTTCACACTGTCAAATGTGGCTCCCCACACAGCCCAGGATACTGTCCAGGAGCCCTGGCTCGTCTGGGATATTGCAAAATCTTCAGCACTGAAAGAAGTGTCTGAGCCATAGGAACAGAAAGCTGCACGTACTCTCAGACTTCGTAGTCGCTTCAGTGTGCTCATGTAACAAAGGTGGAGGTGAGCAGTTTTAATGGGTCGTTAGGTACTAAAGATGATTATTTTTGCAGATACTTTAATTTGTAGATGGGTCACAGGACCCCATCCTTCTCTGCTTCACTTAGTCAAAAGGTAAATTCTCTTGGTTTCAGCTGAAGAAGGCAGATGCAGCTCAGTGTTTTCACACCCCCTTTGGCCTGAGCATTCACAACATGACAGAGTTACTGCAGCTTAACTGGGAGGAGCGTGTCCCCTGGCCCATAGCAACCACAGCGCCAGGACAGACCTGCTGGTGCAAGGCTCTGCCATCGCGTGCAGCTGGCTGGGTGTAGCCCAGCTGCCTGGGTGAGGGGCTTGGTTTTCTCCTCTGACTTCAGGAATGGTGCCTAAAATTCATGTTATCCCTTTCCTTGCTTCTGCAGTGCTGCTCGCTGACGGCTCACCCGATTCTTCTGGGAGCTTCAGTGCTGGCTGGTTGGTTTTTGTGGGTGGTTTTTGGTTGGTTTTGTGTTTGTTGGGTTTTTTTAAAGGCTGTTAGTGCTGTGTATTAAAAACATGCCCTTCACTTAGATTTCCAATTCACGTTTATTATGGATAGGCAGCAAATGGTGATGGAATCCTCCTCCCCTGAGGAAATAGTTTTGGAGATAGTAAACATTTTTGGAAGGGATGGGAAGGAATGAGCACTTTGTTTCTAGCCTGTGGACAGCAGGTTTTTGTAAACAGTAGATGTTGCTTAGTAGTAGGTACCTGGGGGGAATGTCCCTCCCTCCATGGGCCAGGCTGTGGGTACCAGGCTGGGTGAGAGGGGGCTGGGCTGGGCTTGCACGAGGTACACAGCGCCTTGGCCAGTGCTGCCTTACAAGCTTTCTTTTCTTGTAAAAGAACATGTTTGTGTTTGCTTGCTGTCCTTCTGTTTTAAGTTCATTTATTCAAGTCTGTGAAGTTGTTTTTTTTTAACACTAGAATTACATTTACCTTCTGCCATGCCTCTCAGAGTTCCTGTGTTAGCTGTTAAACCTTTGGAAATATTTAACTGGAGAGCGCGCTGGGGTTATTTCGTTTTAGAAGTGTCTCTTTTTTACTCACGCTGGCCATCATTGCAGGAGTCAGCATGTGTGATAGATGGAAAATTGTTCTTTGTTTCTTAACTGCATACGTTTTGGGCTCGGCACCGCGGGCTCCTCGGAGCAGCAGTGCAGGGATCTGTGCAGAGGACTGTGGTCAGCCCTGGTCTCCTGTTGTGTTGCTGCATTCTCCTAGCTGTGAAGGGTGGTGTTCTCCCCTCTCCCTGCCACACTTGCTCATCATTTGCCTGCTGTGCTGTTCCCTTGTCCTTTTTCCTCCGCGCTGCCTTTTCCTTCGGGATCCGTTCTCGGTGCTGCCGTTCCGCCCGGTGCTCCCCCGCGGGTACACCCTGTTTGCTCACTGCACGGCTTCTCAGGACCTGTGTTCGCATTTCTGAAGACCGCCAAGAAAATGAAGGAACTCACCCAGTCTTTGTCTGTAGTGCTCAATTCCAGCAAAAAACTGAAGGATGCGAATTTGGGAATACGCACCATGGCTACTGCTAAGAAAGGTGATCCTGTTCTTGCCTTGGTAGGAATTGGATCAGACACTGCACATCTGGACAGAAAGCTGCAGCCTTCCTTAGCACGCGTCAGGCAGCACAGCTCCATTCTGCCTGGTTCTCAGCAGCACTGAGAGCATGCTGGTAAGGAGCAATCCCTCCCTCTGCACGGATAGCCAAAGTCTGCCTCGTGTGCCACGTCCACCTAGACGAGAATTACAGCTGTTAGTTCTGCTCTTGGTCTGCTCAGTTCATGATGACCTGGTGGAGAATATGGAGGGGATGCAAAGTGATATTCTCTGTCACTGTGAGTTCTTAGGTATGGAATTATACTGTAATCAACTGAAATCAAGGATGATAGACAAGGCTGAGTAATACTTACCAGATATTTTCAGTTATTGGAAAATAATCCTGGTAAATTCTTTGCCTGACATGGATAGCTGGGAAGATGATCCACAGCCCTTATGGAAATTCCTGTCATTTTTCAGTACTCAAATGTCAGTTGTCATGATTTATTCAGCTCCTCTAATGGCTAAGGTTCCTAGCCTCCGCTGGTTGGTGAATGCAATGTATATAATACAAATAGCACTAATGAGGGAAAGTTCTTGTCGGTTGGAGTTTAAATGGGCTGTCTGCTCAATTTTACTTTTTGCTTGGAATGCGCGGCAGGGCCCTGTAAATAAAAATACACCTCTGAGCTCATTCGTTTCAATGTAAGGGCACTTTCTGGTGTGGCACAGCTGTGTTTCAGAGACAGGTTCCCTCTGGGGCCAGGAAGGTGCTGCCCGTTTGCACTGCCAGGGTGGAGAGCAGCGTCCCAGCAAAGATTTGGGCTTCCCTGAGCACCTCTGCCCCTGTAGCCCCGAGATATCCTTTGTTGTCTCAAATGCCATCGCCCGCACCCGTTAGTGAACCAGAGCGAGAGGACACGCTGCCCAAGCAGCTCAGCCTGCAGAGCCGTGAGAAGGAGCTCTGGTGGGCAGCCCAGCTTCGACCCCTCGGTGGGGCCGCGGGGCTGCCCCTTCCCTGGCTGCGGGCAGTCATCCCCTGGGACCCACAGGTACCTGGTAAGGGAGTCCGTGGGGTTTTTATGCCGGCTTACATCCGATGAAATCTCCCAGTTTTACTTTAATTGCTGTTGGCAACATGTGGTCTCTGATAAAAAACATATTTTCTGTCGAGATTGCATTCATCAGTTGGGCTAATTTTTCCTGGCCCTCCACCCATCAGAGCTTCTTTGGAAAGGGAAACAGCAGCTTGTGGGTTAGCAAATGCCAGGCAACTGAACAAAAAGAGAGAGAGAGGGAGAGAGAGGAAAAAACAACTTGCAAGTCTGTTGCAAAGCACTTGTACAAAAAGTCTTGGAAGGATTTCTTTTTCGCCCGTAGCCCTGTCTGTCTGGTGATGCTTAGGTGGCGGTGTATGGAATGTGTTGCCCTTGGGGCCTTACGGCCTTTGCAGAATTCGTACTCCAATCTTGTAATGGATCATTTGCAAAATCATTGCGAAGACAGCTTGCTTCTGCTGTCACTGTGCCAGCACCAGAAGCTCGCTGGGTATTTTTGTCTTGGCAGATGCCCGTTCTGTTGTAAAGGTCTGTTCATCTTGTGCCTTCCTTGTTCTCAGGTAATGCTCAGCACAACCATGCCCAAGGAGAGGTTTGGATAGCTTGTGTTACAGGGGGTTTGTTTCTTGTCAAGGACATGGGGGGAAAAAAAAGAGGGGAGCTGCAGCCTGATGCAGGTACGGTGGTACCATTGTCGGGCTGTGGCTTCCCACATGTGCTGGTCCGAGCTCTCCCAGCCAGCAGCTCAAAGGCTTTCGTGTGGAAACTGGGGGTGACTTGGGCGTGCGTGTGATGGGAAAAAAGACAAGACAGTTTGGTGGGGAGGCACCCTGTCACTCACTGAGGGTTGTTGTGCTGACTGTCTTTAAAAAACCACCTTGGGTTCTTGAGAACTCGCTCTAGAGTTAACAGAAGGGGAGGGAAAAAAAAGAAGTTCCAAAAAATTGATTAGCATTAGTTTTGAAGCTATGCTGAAATGTTTGCAGGGTTTGCATGCTGGTCTCCATATGTCTCTTTTCAATTACATGTGCTGAAAGAAAAAAATGGCAACGTGTAAAGTGATTTGTTAAAATGGAGAAATGGAAACGCTGTGTGCTCTTAGGCTGTGGGAGAGAGCTGCGACCTTCAGGGCCTTCCTGCGGAAGAAATACTGGAAGAGTTTTTAAGACCTGTGTCATTTGAAAGTCCCTAACGTGAGAATAATGAATAACGGTCTGGTGTGAAACAGAGTTCCCTTGGTTTCTTCTGGACTGAGGAACGCAGAGCCAGAGTCGTGCAGTTGTCCTCTTGGCAGCCGTGGGCACCACCGGGAGCACTTCAGCGAGCACCCAGACAGCGGTGTGTTCCCCTGCCATCCTGCCCGGGTTCTGTTCTAGTACAAGGGAGTGGGGTTTGTTTCTAGCCACAGATAGAATAAGCATTGTGCTCATAAAGGTCCCTCTCTGCCCAAATTCAAGGTTCCGTCTCGTGAAGTGGATGGCAGAGCTCCCGCTGGGTCCAGCGAGGGCAGCCCGGGCCATCTGTCAGCGGCTCCCCCTCGGCACGCACGCAGCCGGCACACGGGGCACCTTCACCGCACGCACGGGCTCTGTCAGCCGGAGACGCGCTGCACAGCGCTGCTTGTATTTCCTGAATGGATTTATAATCTATCCAATACGGTACATTTTGAATGTGTTACAAAAAGGACAGATTTACAGGAGACAATCTGCCTTCATGATGATTGCATATTGTGGCATTTCTAGTCCATATGGATCAGTAAGACTTGGATAGCAGGCATTTGACCTTCAAAATCATGCAAATGTGAGACCAGGCTTCCATTTTTTACAGCTGGGAAAGTCACAGTGTGGCTTCTTCATCCTATTTGGGAGGCATTGATTAAAATACAGTTTGACTTTAGAAATTATTGAGATTTTCATACTGCCCTTTTGCAAAGCCGTGGCTTGAGATCTCTCCCCCTTCCTCCTGACCCCTTCTGGCTAGACTTGGCTCATTAACGCCTGTGACTCCATTGATCATTTCAGAGATAAGTTGCTAATGGAGAGCCACGGGCTAACTATAAACAAGGCTTTAAACCTTTTTGCTCGTGCCATAGCTAATCTGTGATAGTAACTCCTGAAAGCCTTTGAAAAGGTCTGAGTGTGGCTTTCTGTCAGCTGCATTAGCAAACTGTACATTTTCTCACTAAGAAACCTTGATTGTGCCAGATCCAATCAGGCTGGATGTACGGCAGCATTAATCTTCTTGGTTTGCAGAAGAACAGCTCGCCAAGGCTGCAGGGATAGCATCACGAGAGAGGCTGAGTTTTACTTTGGTGGCCATGCACCGGTGCATGCGGGCTGGTTTCCATTTGCTTGCAGCAAATGTGTTTTCTTCATTGTTTGCGGAACTGAGATGGAGAGGGAGGTGTGTCGTGCTTTGTGATTTCTTGTTCTAAGGGCTTCCAGATCATGCTTTGTCCTCAGAGATCCCTGCAGGGGAGGTAGAGGGGAGCAGCTGCCGGCATCCCCATGACCACTGCTGCCAAGATGGAGCTGCAGACACACGGAACACAAACGTGCGGAGCGGCCAGCACGCAGCCTGAGCCGCGGCAGAGGCGCTGGAGTCTGCACTGTCGGGGGGCTGGGTGGGACGGGTCACACAGGCTCTGGGGAACGCAGAGCGAGCCGCGGGCCTCTGCGGTACCTGGGTGCCTTGCTCAGCAGTGGCGGTAATCGCCTGCCCTTCTGCTGGCTCCTCGCTCCTGGGGAGAAGCAGCTGGTCACAGAAGTGTTGGCACTGTTGTCTCCTGGGGGTCCCTGGGGGTCGCAGCCTGTCTGGGTTGAGCCGCTGTAGCTGATGCAGTGCTTGCAGAAAGTATCTTCATTTTGAATTTCCTGGTTCCGTGACCCCTCAAGTGTCGTGCAGTGCTGTTCCCTCCAATGACTGCTGTGTCATGCCCTTTGGTGGGAGCTGCTTGCTCTCGTGAATGTGGTGTGGGAGAGCAACTGGGGTCTCATCTCGCCTCCCTGCTCAAAATCCAGATAATTTTACCTCCACGTGCATTTTCCAAAGCTACAGGTGTATTTTCACATGGCTGTATACCTTGTGTCCCCTTGGCGTTACCCCTTTCTCTCCTCGCAGCTGCGGTTGTTGGAGGGTAGGTGCTCCAGTCTGTTTGGGTTGCTCCACGTTCCCAGCCCGAGCAGCGCCGCTGGTGTGCGGGCAGGTGCGTTTACAGAGAGGCTTCCCTGCTTTCACCGATACCCTGCGTGATGGAGCCTTTGCATCAATAATTATGTGTTCTCACAAGAAATCGTATGTCAGCTCCTTCATTTTTCATCCTTAGATGTGTCCTGTTTCTCCATGTAAAGGTGAGAAAGATCCCAGCCCATCTCTGCGCAGTGTTTTGGCCGGAGCCATGAGACACGATGTACCTGTACCACGTGTGTCCAGAGTTATCTCCTGTACTCCCGAGGGAACGCGCTCAGCCTCGGGTGAGGAGAACCTGTCCTGGCACGGCACAAAGCGAGAGGGGAAGATTGTGAAATAGCCTTGTGGCTGGAGGTTGGCTCCTTTTGCACAAGGTTCTGGTGGGTTTGGATTGTAAATTCTTTGTTTCCTTTTCTGAAGTTTTTTTCTGTTCCTTTCTGTTTTTGACGCATCTGCACGATTGTAAACCATCTAGAAACACTTCACACTCTTCTGCAGAGCATTTTGTCACCCAGGGTGGACAACCTCCCACCAAAGTTTCATTCTACCTTTTGCCAGTTGAGCACGGATCACTGCTCTGTGCGCGTTGTCCTTTCAGCCAGTTCCTCCTTTGACACAGTGCTTCACCCCCCAGCTCAGAACTACGGGGGCCCAGGGCCGGACCAGGTTTTTCCCCCGTGTGTGCTCTGCAATCAGCTGTGCAACAGCAGCCGCTGAAGAAGCTGAGAAATAGTTTCTGTGCGCCCCAGTCTGTTGCAATGCCCACCCAGCCTGCTCACGCTGATGTCGGGCGTTGGAGCTGCGCGGTTTCTTCGATGACCCTCCCGTGAGCTCAGAACTGTCCCTCTGACCCGAGAAAGGGCGACCCAACAGCCGCGGCGTCGTGACTGCAAACGGGGATGGAGGTGGGATGCTTACGGGTAGGTAAAGAGGAAAAGATTTTATGCTGTCTGGTTTAGATTTTTTAAAACAATTTTCTGTTTTGTTAGTTTTAAAATTAACTCATGGACAGAAGTTTCTGAAGTTTCTGTAATTTAGTGGCCATATGCCACAGAACTGTTTCCTGCTGTGAAATCTGTCACGGACAAAGAATTGAAAACAGAAGGAAAACCTACACTAATATCACCAGCTCCATGGAAAAGAAAGGAGGAATCTTAGACTCTGGACACTGGCAATCAGAAGCAGTAATTAAGGCCAACGGCTGACTTCATCATTAAGAGGAACACTTGAGAGAATGTCTTTCCAGGGCACAGGCAGGGGAGTGGGTCCAAACAATGCTGTCAGCGTGTTTGCTTCCCACAAACAAACCGGCTGCAGTTCATGCTACACTCCGCAACATAAGCAGCAGATACCCAGAGCGTGTGTCCTTCCTTCCACTGCCTCGACTAGGTTCTGGGTCTCGTCTGCTCTGCCAGGTCCCAGGACATGATCTCGGCAAAGGAAAAGGCAGAGATTCAGCCCCTGAATGTGGAGGCTTTGCCCCAGCACCGCATATTGACAGGTGGTGCCGTGGGCTGCATCCCTCCACGCCAGCACTACGCGTTGTGCTTTCTCAGAGCAAGTGATCTCTGAAAATGCGCACTAACCCTTAAAAAGAGTGCACACGAGGCCAGACCATCAGCAGCAGCAGCAATGTGTGATAGCAGGGAAGCAGCCATGGTCAGCTGGAGACCCAGATGCCTGGAAGACCTGGGCTTGCTTTGTTTCCTTAGTGATGCACTTGCTCTTCCTTTGTTCACAAGTAATTTTGGTGAAAGTAGCTGGGGAGGGTTGGGATTAGGTGGGTTTTTTGTAAAGGCCCCTTTTTCAGAAGAATCTACAGCGGTCTGACTGGACAATAGATGGGAAAAAATTGCAGAGTTTTTCTCCACATTTTCTTAGTTCTGTCATATTCTGAATTGCACAATCTATCTTGGTTGTGGATTGAAGTGAAATATATTTTTCCTTGTCTCTGCTCCTGATCTGAGGAGTGCCACAGGGCCGTGCCCTCCCTGTTCCCCTGGCCTTCGTCAGCCCCGGCCCATGGCTCTGCGGCTCCGGGCTGGTGCCGCTCTGATGGACCCGTTTGCCAGGGACTGGAGCCCGGGAGGTGATTGCCCAGCTCCTCAGCATCAGCGCTGGGCAGAACAGGGAGCGGGTACGCAGATGCAGGCCGGGCTGTCCGGTGCGTAGTGGGAAGCCAGTGTCCTGCCCCCGTGTACCACCTGAGAGCTGCCGGTGACGAGGGACAATGCCGTTGTTAAACAGCAAGGAACGGGCCATCCTCCGTTTCCTGCAACACCAGACACATGGCAGCATTTGACAAATTATGCATTAAACTGGTAATTAGGGAGAGCAAGTAAATAAGATTTTTTACAGTGAATATTCAATCTTCAGACACCCAGTACCGCATGCAGGGTGGTCTGTTATTATTAGTTACTACTGGTAAAGCAGCAGACCTTAAAGATAATCATATTTGCCGGAACGTGTTTGTCAGGAAGCCAGCTTTGCTTTTCGAACGGCTTTTATTCTCCCTAAAGCAGTTTGTGTGGCAGCTACTTGTGTTTAACTCCTGCTGTTCCTGCCTCTCCTGTAACGCCGCCTGTTCCCCCGAAGCGAACCCCCTGCGCGTGACCCCCGGACAAGGTGGGGATGGCAGGTGACACGGGACACGGACCGTCTGGGGCAGGACCCTCGGGACACCTGTGAGCAACAGGCTCAGCCCGCGGTCTGACTGCAGGGATGCTGCCGTCCCGCTGGGACTGGTACCAGAAGCAGAGGCACTGGGCAGAGTGGGCTGGAGGGTCAGGCTTTGGTGTCAGAGAGCATCTGAAAAAGGCACCTGCCCTTCTGAAAGATGTTACCACCCCCAGCATGGGGTTTCCAGCATCACTCGTAATGAATACCTAGAATCAAACCTAGATTGTGTGCTAAACATCAGAGAGAAAATTGCGACCTTTCAGTTCTGAAATGGAACCTAGCCAGACAATTACTGCAACCTCTGTTGTTCCCTTTTCTTTAAGAAAAAAAAAAAAAAAAAAAATCCAAGTCAGTCAAAATGCTTTGTTCTCATTGTGCTGTGTTTTCATAGGGAAATACAAAATGTTCAAATGAAAACCTCATTTCAACAGGGAACATCAAAATGAAAGTCATAATGAAGTGAATTCACTTTATCAGAAGTTCCTTTGTCATTTTGAGAAGTGATACGTTGTCAAAACATGCTAAACATTTCAATTTTGAGGAGCTGTCGCTGTGTGACAGGAAACTATTCCGTCAGAATATTTTTTGACCAGCTAGACTAACATCCTGAAATAGCACTGGGCAAATCTGAAAAGATCTGAATGATTTCTGCAAACCCTGTTTTCCCAAAATCAGAGGTCAGTTTTTCAAGCAGGGAGCACCAGGTGTCGCGTCTCTTAGCCCCAAGAGGAGCTTGTTCCTGTGTTTGTTCAATATACAGAGTTATCAGCTATCTGGGGAAAAAATGGTTACTACCAGAAGTTTATCTGAACCTTCCGAGCATCATCTTGACTTTGTTCTCTCCCCCGCTGCCTCTTTTCTGTAGATTTTTTTTTTTTTTAGCACTCTGTACTTCTCCTATTTCTGGCTGCTTCTGAGGAGTAAGACTATACTACTGGAGTTTGCGGTGTTTCGCCTCTTAACTACCTTTCTGAATCCCTACAAGGTTTTTCGGAAAGGTACAGACTGCCCCGCTTTCTCCCCCAGGATCCTGGAGGCAGAGGTTGCCAGAGGTCCCCTCTCACCCGCCGTGCCGCGGCAGGGCCAGCTGGAGCTGTGTCACCGGCCACACACGGTCACCTCCCCCAGCTTGAGCAGTGTTGCCCCGCAGCCCCGTTTGGCAGGGGTTCAGGTGGGCTCCCAGCACGGCTGCGTCCTTCCAGCGCTCTGTGTGGGACCTGCAGCTGCAGGCTGATCCCGGGGACAGCGTGGCACCGGCTGCGCGGGGATCCAGGGCCAGCCGAGCGCCTGTCCCCCGGTGACGCTGGGTTTGGAACAGGTGCTGCGGCACAGCCGGTACAGTAAACTGTGAAACAGGCTGCGTGGGGGGCACAGGGACGTGTTTGCAGAGGTAAGAACAACCTGAGGGGCAGGTGACACTGGTAGTTCTGCTCATGGTGTGCAGTTACTGCAGTGACAATTGGTAGAAACCGGATCTGCGTCGCCGCAATGTAGACTGAAGTGTGTCGTAAGAGCTGGAGCATCCTGGAGATGCTTCCCTGGCACGGAGAAGTCAGGGTTTGGCTTCCAAAGTCAGCTAAACCTGTGTTAAAGTGTGGGGTGATACCATCCTCTTAGCTCTTGGGATGGGAAAGCAAATCCAAAATATTGGGCAAAATCAGGTGGATTCCTTGTTTCTCACCATTTCAGCCCAGGTGCCTGTCCCCTTTCCCGAGCACTCCTCGGCGGGTGGTGGCAGAAGAGCTGTTCTGCGTCAGCAACGAGGATCTGACCCGGCGCAGAGCTCTGCAGCTCCGGTTTTGGTTTTTGGTATCTTTGAAAATCTGCCCCGTCTCTCTCCCGCCCACCTCTCCTCGGGTATGGAAATATCGTTTAAAAGTGGCTATTTGAGACCAGAGCCCTGAGTGTTTATTTCTCTGACGGAATGTCGTGAGCACTGTTTCCAGCACAGGCACCAGGACAAGCCCAGCTTGTGCTTTTTGTGTTACTGGTGAACACTGAGAGACGTGGCTGGGCTCAGGGAGGGGAACTGAGCTGCTGCTGTGTGTGAAAAGGTTACCCAGCCCTGTGGGTCCGTGTGTCACCTGGCCAGAGGAGGAGGGTGTGTCACCTGGGCCTGCCGCTCCCTTCTGCTGGCCAGGGTCTGCTCTGGCGGATCCTGACTGCTTCTGGTGTACCAAGCGTGCGTTACACTGTGAGTGGTTAGGTTTCCATGGAAATGCTGTGCTGCTGTCAGGTTCTGAGATGGCTCCACGTGCAGTCTGGATTTCGGAATAATTGTTAGCGTGTGATTTATCTTCTCCTGCCTTGGGAGAGGAGCAGCCTGTCCTCCTCCTAAACCATGGCAGAGCGGTTTCTGGGGCGAGCAGGCTCCTCGGTGGAGTCGTCTGATCCGTCGGGAGTGATGCACAGCGAAGAACGCTTCTGCGGGTGTGCTGGGTACCCCAGAACCCCGGGGGTGTGATGGGGTGTCGCTCTGGTGAGGAGACAGACCTGTGCTCTTCACCGGGGCTTGGGAACGGGTCCAAACGGGTTATTCCCGGTGTCTTGTCTGTGGTGCTACCCGGTAACTTGCCATATTTTTACAAACTCATGTGTTGGGAACGAATGGCGAGACAGGTTAATGTATGTAGATGATACACACATACAAGGCGGTGTGAATGGTGACCTTGGGGTGCAGCGTCTGACCATGCGCAGCCCCCAGCCCCAGGGGTGCAGAGCGCTTCTGTACAAACAGCAAAACTGCCCCGGAACGGAAATGTGCGCGGGGCTTGGGAAAGGGGGGATGCTGCCTAGTGCAAGGGAGCTGTTTTGTTTGAGAATGCACTCAGGTTTATGTTGTTTGATATTTTTCTTTGTTAGCAGCCCATGACTTTATCAGCTAGCTAACTTTCAAAGCCCACAGCGTTGGCTGAGCCCACGCTGCCGAGCTGCCCTCAGTCACAGCAGGGAAAACGCGTGTGTGCGTGGCCAGAGTTGTCCAACTTGAAGAAGCATCAGCTGCAGAGACACTGAGACACTGTTCTGTGATTTATTATTTTTTTTTTTTAGAAAGGTCCTCTCTGCTGAGGAGCCTCTCCTTTACATACATGGCAATTGTCCAGATCATTTTTTTCTAAGCATCTCTTCTCCACACAGATAAATGTACAGGCAGTTTTAAAAGTCACTGATGGAGAAACTGCTAGACTTTGGGGTTGGTAATCTGTGCTTCAAAATGTAAATATGTATTTATGAACAACTCCAGAGGAGTCATTTGGTTCCAGTGGGTCAATAATCTACATTTTAAGAAGACTCTTAATATATATTTACATAATCTGCATTTTAACAGGTCCCGAATTATGTATTCACATGGCAGACCATAACAGCTCCCAAGGAGCCGTTACTCTGTGCTGGGTCACTCCTAATGCTCCTCCATGAGGGATATTTTCCTTCCTCACATAGCTGTTTGTGTGTATGACGGTACGGAGACTAGCAGTGACAAGTGGGACTCTCGGTGAAGGCAATAACCCTGCATTAGCGCGGAGGAGAGAAGTTGCTCATCCTCCTATCCTGATTTGTGTGAAGCTGTTGCATATTGAAAGTTTCCTTTAAACGGATCCTGGTGTTTGATTTTGTTGGAGATTGTTGGGGTTGTGGTGGTGACACGATATAAATTCTCCTGTTGTCACCGCCAGACCCTGCTGAAGGATTCACACAGATGAAATGTGGGTGCACACTGGCTGCTGTGTACCTTGCTTTCCTCTCTCTGGGTCGGAGCTTTCCTGAAAGCGCAGCTCCCTTCTGTAAGGAGAGACAGAATGGTTTCAGCTTGTTGCTGGGCTGTGAGCAGGTGCAGCTGCTTGTGGGACCAAAAGCAGCCCCGTGCATTTTACACCTTGCCACTTCCCTCCAACCAAGAGGGATTTACTCACAGCCTGCAACTTGGCATTCAGCAAGACCTGTACAACACTCCCGCAAAATCTTGGGGTGTTGTGGCTGGGACTGAAGAGGCCGCATCCGTAAGCGATGCTGCGAGGACACGGTGGCGTTTGTGCCATTTGTGGGGTGTGCTGGAGGCTGAGGAGAGGTGTTTGGGGTTGGGTGGTGGGTTGTTTAGTGGACAAGAGCCTGAAATAGTACAGCCCACACAGTACGTGGATAGTTGACGAAGTCCAGAGGAGGTGTGTGTTCTTCATTCTCTCAGGGAGTTCTGCGAAGTGCAGGAGGCAATGGGTGCCCTGACATCCACCGACACAGCCGGTGTCCTGAGAGTGACAGGGCCGGTGCTGTCATGGGGGGAGAAGTTAATGAAACGGTGTTGAAGAGTACCTGTAGAAGGCTCGCCACAACCCAAAGCCAAGCACTAGTGGGGAGTTCTGGGAGGCTCTCGTGTGCTGGAGCAGTTTCGGTTTACTCCTGAGAGCTCAGCAGAATGGCTTTTGTGTTTGAGCTTTGGCAGGGGAGGGTCTGATGAGGGGCAAGGCTTTATCATTGTGGGTTAAAAGACACAATCTGCACGGGACCCCCTTCCCAAGCCTCGTTCCCTGTTCTCCTGGCTATTACCTCCTAAGTGTTGTAATAACTCGGGTAAACTGCCGGGACAACAACGCGTCTGCAAATGTGTCTGGAGATTCTGCATCTGCCTTCCTTAATCAACTTTCTTCCCTGAATATGAATTGAAATAATGAGTCAATTAGTGTTCTCAAATGCCAATGAGATGCAGAAGAGACTGGTGGAGGTGGTAGCAGTGCGGCTTGGGAGCTGTTCCAACACTGGATTTTAACAAGAATCACACACTGAGCACACAACTGATTGTTTATCACATGAGAACGTGCCTGCCTGGCGCTTGTCCGTGCTCACCCGCCCCAGGTCACCCAGGGAAGAGATCTCCTGTTTGAGTCAGGCTATGAAACCTGAACTGTACGGGGCAGCACAATAATAAGGGCTGACTGCTCCCAGTCCTACGGGGGTCAGGTACAACGGTGAGACAAAGCCAGCTGGAGTCTCGGGGGCCCCCATTCCTGTGAACTGCGCCTGAAAGAGCTCGTGGGGGAGAATATTCACAAGGAGCTATTTCTCTGCCTTTGCACTGCTCAGCTGATCATTCCCTGGGCATCTGATGCTGCCCATCAGCAGATCCGTGGTACTCAACTCCACGCACCGTCTGCCCGACCCAGCAGAGCCCTTCTCCTCTGTGCGTGTCCCCTGTCCCCTGCTCCCCGCGGCTGCCTGGGAGGGGGACTGTGAGCTTGGAGAACGGGATCCCATCCTCAGTCTTTTCCTTCCCTGTGAAGGGGGTCAGTGAGCGAGGTTCTGGCACACGAGTTTCAGCCCCAGCGACACTAGCAGGAAGGCAGCCTGCCTGGGGGAGTCAGCCTCCTTTTCCCTCAGCTTCCCTTGTCCAGGTGCCACATCCTGGTTTTGGGTAGGCGTGTGTACGGGGGCCTGGGGAAGGGGTGAGCAGGGCAGAGAAGGGACCGTCCCTGGTTCTCTGTGCACAGTGCTCCTCGGCCGGGCTCGGGTGAAAGCAGTGTGGAGCATTTGTGTTCTGCTTCCACCAAAGCTGGAGGCAGCCTCTCCGCGGGCTTTAATGAGGACAGAGACAGGCTTAACAGTCTTGCTTTTGGCTTTGGAGGGGGCTCCTTAGAAGAGAAATAAGAAAACCCAGTCTGCGTGCAGTCAGTTCTGCTTGTGCCCTTGCTAAGGATCATTGAATTCATCTTTGCAACCTGCGCAAGTTATTTGGGCAAGTGCCCAGGCTTTTTCTTTCCTGCTTTTACTTCACCTTTGCTCAGGCAACACTTCAACACTTTTTATCGCACTTTGCTCAGTCTCTCTTTTGAAGTAGAAAAAACTCTAGGGGAAAAAACCCACAGAAGTAACCCTAAAGAGATGAACATTTCCTTAAAACTTGGCTAGCAGAGCAGACAGGAGTGATGCTCAGCCTGACCAGAAAGCGATGCGGAAAGAAAATAGGACTCAGTCCTTTATGCACAGGCACATAGCATGTCTCCGTCATTATTTTTGCTGCCTTTGCACGTGTCTGATTCCGGTGGCATGTGAGAGTGTCTTGACCTTTTGTCCGTGAAATTTTCTCCGGAGGAGGCACTGACAAGTGTTTCTGTAACCTGCCTCCCTTCGCACCACGCAGAGCGAGGTGTGGTTCCAGGAGGCCTGGGCTTGTCCCACCTGTGTAGTCACTGCCTGGTGCTGGTCCCCTGCCACCGCGGGCACGGTCACCCCCGGTAACTCCACTGAAGGTGCATGCGGGGGCACCAGCCAGAGGACTGTGTCCTGATCGTACACGGTGTGGGCTGGTGGCAGAGCTAAGCTGCTGCTGCTGTGTCAGGCTTCACCAAGGTGCGCAGAGCAGCAGGGAAACCTCCGGGGATCTGTTTCGTGGTCTCACAGGGTTTTGAAAACGGGGACAGTGATGGCAGTACCAAGGTTGAGCAGGGGAGTT
>NW_010143164.1:17767-22767 GCF_000699245.1 Pterocles gutturalis
AAGGAGACTCGGGCAGTGTAAGAGAGAAACACGCCTGTGCTGGTGCAGACCAGAGCCATCCAGGCGCTGCGCTGCCGAGGCTCCTGCGTGAGTGAGACCCGAGGGCTGCTGCGGGTGTTCTTCAGGAGGCGTTCCTGCGCGGGGCTGCGGGTGCAGCACGTAACGCTGCTGCTAGACAATTGCTGCCCTGTCCTTCAGGAGGACCATTAGCAGCCTCCATCAAAGCTCTTCACTGCTGTGCTGCCTTAGTGACATTTTCTCTGTCAAAGCACAGTTCACCCCTTCCCTCTCCGTCTCCTGGGGGAGGGGGTGGCTGAAGCAAGTCCTCTGTGGGCATTACTGAATAATCTGTATGCTGCGGTAATTAAAGTCGGCAGCCTCAGTTTGTGAATAAAATACTCTTCCACGGTCCCCTTTGGAGCAGTTAGAGGTATTCCTGCATCTCAGCTGTAAATGAACCCTGATGAATTGCTTTTTGTTATAGCAGGTAGGACACTGAGGGAGGTAAAGGGTGTCCACGAGTTCCACTAGTTTGGATTAGCTGCTCTTGGGTTTTAATTGAAGATTCCTGGGGTTTTTTTATCGAAAGGAGCCCAGTGTCTGGCAGCACAAAATGCTGGTCACTTTTGCTCACTCAGCTGTTCCCACTTGGTTCAGTTTTTTCTCTGAGCATAGGAGGGCAGCTCCTGTGGTGTGCACAGCCTTTAAGACCAGCACAGTCAGTTCAGGTGTCTGGAGTGTCCTGCTGTCTGAGGAGCCTGTCTGGCCTCGCGAACGCCTCCGACGCTGCCCGCTGTTTGCTCAGCCCAGCCAGCAGAGCGGAGATGCCCTTGGGGTGAGCCAGCTGGGAGTACCAGGGACCAAGCCCCATCGTTGTGGTTATCTTGGAAACAGGGAAAACAAGCTTCAGGTGGAGAAAAGCAGAGATCTTCTCCCGTGGGATGGCTGAAGCTGGCTATCCCAGCTGTAGCCCGTGCGGTAGGGCGTGTGAAGCCTGGTCCTGGCTGGTGCAGCCCACGCGAGCTCAGCGCGCTCCATGCTGTGCCGTCGGGTCACCCAGCGGCAGGCGTGGCCCCGCTGCGTCAGTAGGTGCTGCTTGTCTTCTCTGCTGCCTGTTCGCTTCTCAGGCTTTGCAGTTAAATGCAGGGCTGGGTCTTCGACCCCAGGGACCACGGCATGACCTGGTTAGCAAAGGTAGGGCTCCCAAAAGTTCTGCTGAAACTTGGTCATGTCTTTCTGCTGGTGTGCTATGTCTTCAGGAGGTGAGTTCTAAACCTACAGCTCTAAGGAGACTTCCAGAGCATTGTCTTGCTGCTTACCCGGCAACCGCTGTCTCCCAGAGAACCAGGCAGCCCCCAGCCATCGGAACGAGATGTCACCGGTCAAGGTCACACCCGACCCTCGCTCCGTGACATCGCAGCACTTCAGAGGTGGCTCCATCGTGTGACAAGCATTGGTGACTCCTGATAGAAATGTGTTTATGGGTCTTCAGCCTGCTCTTCTTTTTTATCTGAGGAGGCACTTACGCTGTGTGCCTGTACTCATTCGATCAGGAAAAATAGTCTTGCTCGTTCTTTCTCCATTCAGAAGGGTGGTATGGGCAAAGAGCTTCCTTCTGAAAGGAAGAGCTGAAAGCATTCTGCAGTTGGCCCCTGGATTTTATTTGTATCCAATTGCTTGTGAAAGCATGACTCTCTAGCTTCCTCCCTGGTAAATAACGAACTATATATGGAACACATTATCCCTGTCTGTCCGGAGGCGCTGCCTAATTGCAATGGGAAATGTAACGTTATCCTTCAGCGTCACATTTATGAAGCAATTTGCTGTAGAAATGGGGACTGTGTGATGGCCTCGCAGACAGAAAGCTGCGTGGCTTGAAAGCACCCGCAATTTGAGAACTGACAGATCCAATTCTGAGGCGGAGGAGCAGCGTGGTGGTATTTTGGCACTGTTTAAATATTCACTCGCCCTGTCTGCAGAAATATGCAAATGGTTATTGCTGCAGCCTTTGAACTCGCGGGCAGGTGAGGCCCAGGGTGCCCCAGCAGCGTTGTCAGGGATCTTGGTTACAGCTGATAGACGAGACTTGCTTTGGCTTTGATACTGGTGTTTGATCCGAAGTGGGGCAGGACTGTGCAGGGCTTGTTTTAAGGATAGAATAGAATAAGCTGTTGGTCAAGGTAGAAGGAGCAAAGCGCAGCCATGGGTTCATCAGCACCGACCTAAGGAGGTGAGCATGGGCTGTGTGCTCTGTCATACAAATCTGAAATGGAAAGACAGCAGCCTCTTTTAAGATCTACAGTGCCATTTCTTGAGCAGAATATTTCAGGTGGATTTCAGCAAACTGGATTGCTTGTTCCAGTTACTGTAGACAGTGAAGCAGGAGGCAGCCAGCCTGTAAGTCTGAAGAGCATCTAAGGAGGGGAAGTGAAAGATAGGAAAATGGTCTGCTAACAATTTTGCCTTTTGACTTTTGTCCACGTCCATTTTCCATCCTGCGAGACATTTGCAACAGTTGAAGAGTCCGTGCTGCTCAGTGGAGATGCTCCCTTGGGCCTCACTGTAAAGCCACAAGCAACCGCATACGGGAACGTGATAGCTCTGCCCTCACCTGTCTGCTTCACCTACTGTCTTCACCCTTCCGACGGCTCAGGTTCTCACTGCCTCCCCTCTTCCCTTCAATCGTTGAAATAGCTTTTAGCAGTGTACTTCTGATCGTCGGTAGCCAGAGGTGTTATTTCTACCAGGATAGATTTTCTGTCTCCTTTTCCCCCGTGCCCCCCTGTGTTATTACAAGGCAGAGTCAGTGATACGCTGTGGCACAGCTCAGTGCGTTAGGCGCTGACCTTTCCCTTGGCGATTCTCTTTGATTTAGCCTTGGTTCAGAGTGGAAGGACAGACACTTCTTTCATGCCCCGCCGGTGAATACAGGACCTGCCAAATTTCTGTGGTTTCCATGCACCCTTCTTTGGATCTCTGCTCCTCCTCGGTGGTCTCTGTTTTGTCCTGGAGCATCGGCTCGGCGTTGAGCTGGCTGGGCCGGGGCAAGCGGAGGGAGCTGCCCTCGCAGCATCGCATCTGCGCGGCGAGCAAGGGAAGGGGGGCCCCTTTGCGTTATTAATTATTTAGCCCTGCTGGTCTGTGCATCACTTACTGACACTTTGCACTGTCAATACCAGCCTCTAACACCCTGTTGCAGATGACAAGGTAATTTTCTGCAACTGCAAGTCCTGTTAGCCAGAGGATCAAAGTCTCCTGCGGAGGAAGGGGTGCGCTTCAGAGCTGTCAGGTGCAATCAGAATTACCTTGCTTACCGTACGGATTTTCTTCCCTTTATTCAAAGGCCAGGGATGAACTGTTGAAAGAAATTATTATGAAATCCATGCTTCCGACTGCGGGCTTTGCTGCGGTTTGATTCATTTTGGGGTGCTGGGTTTTTTCTGTTGTGTAATGAAACACTGAAAGGAAATGCTTGTCAGAATCCACTGGTTTAACCTGAAGCCAACAGCAAAAAAGTTTGTATGAGGTTGCTGTGGGATTTGGAAGGAAGGAGGGCTGCAGTTAGAACTCGTTGCCAAGGTGGATATCTGCCCCTAAAATAGTGCCTGGCGCTCCAGCGGGTCTCTGGTGGATGGGCAGAACAAACCGGCCCCGGCTTAAAAATAGGATGGGCAGAAAAAGCCGGTCGCGGTTTCCATCCTTGCAGTCGCCTGGCTGCTGTGGTTTGCATTGCTGGATCTCGGAGCGCTTTCAGGGGTTTGGGCAGTTCGAAGTGGGGGGTTTGCTGCCTGGGGGAACGGGGGACCATTGCCAGGGTGACGCTCTGGGCTGGGGGCAGCGTGGCTCTGCGGTCGCTGCGTTACCTTGTGTAGCTGGAAAAAGAGATCAGGGTGTTGTTTCCAGGGGAGAAGAGTTGGGGTGAGGAGAAAGTTCACGTTTCCCATCACTAAGCCTTGACCCAGGGCCTGGAGATTCCCCAAAGGGCCCGGGAGCTGAACTGCTCCTGTGTTGATGTTGGTGTCTCCCACTGTATCGTAAGAGGCACAGGACTCCCTGGAGCACAGTTAGAGGAGCACAGACACAGGGCTGGTTTGGGCTGCTGGCTCACTATAATGTCCATGTGGAAACTAGACCCAAGTGCAGCGATGTCCGCAGCAGCCTGAAGGAGCAGGTGTCTGTTTCCTGTGTAAAGGCGGCAGAAACTGGGTGCAAGTTTCCTGGCCTTTTCCTCGGGACAGCTCACCGACATAGAACATATTTGTATTTCTGTGCCTGTCCGATCTACTATAAAATTAGGCATATATATATGTATATATATAGTGACATTTCCAAAAGCTTTTTGTGAATTAAAAAATACAGCTCTCATTGACTTGCTAAGTCACATAGGCACTTCCCAAATACCTCCCAAAATAATTTCAGAGCATCTCTCCCAAGGAATGTAAGCTAATGTGAATCCTGGGAATTGGCTGTGGCTTATTCGTGTTACACACGCAACGTTTAATTCCACCTTCTTCCTGGTTTGTGGTGCCATGGGATTCAGCAACATCTCTTAGTGATGCTGATTTTGTGGTGTGCTAGGGTGATTCCGGGCTTCATATGTAACATGGAGAGATAGAGACACCTTGGGACGCTTTGTAGCCCGTTGCCCAGTTGACACCAGCTTTGAACACGTGAGAACTAAGAAACACCCCCAGGAGAGGGGGAAGGCAGCTTTCTGCGGGATGCTGACTGGTCAGAAGGCGGTGGAGGAGACAGGAGCTGTCACTTGTTTGGGGAATTGCTGATGCTGACTCATCCCTGCTCTGCCGGGGAGATAACAGCTATCCACCAGCTTCTGATCTGCTAGGCAGGATGATGGCAGACGCGGGAAAATGAAGTCCACGAGTTTCCTGGTTTTGAAGAGGAACTGCTGACACTGGGTTTATGGGCTGCGCCCTGAGAACTCTGAGGATCAGAAACACGCTGGAAAGGTGGAAGGAGGAGAGCAGAGAGCAGACCTG
>NW_010143164.1:25267-28270 GCF_000699245.1 Pterocles gutturalis
CACTTTCTGGTTCTTCCATCGCTTGAAAGCCCAGTACCCCTTTAGCCGGTGCTTCACGCCCTGGTGTTGGTCCAGCAAACCAGCTCCGTGTGAGTGCTGTGAGAACGGGGGGTGACCCCGTCTCATCCACATGCGTGATTCTGGCTGTTGGCTGCAGCGTTCGCTGCAAGGAGAAAAGGGAAGCTGGCTGATGCCTCCTGAAGTGAGGAGCAATAGTTTGGATTTTGTGGCTGGCTTTCCTTCCCCAGGAAGGCGAGGTGGGGTCCCCCCGTTTGCCTCGCGGCGAGTGGGTCGGTGGGATGCCTGGTGCACACACGTGGACACACAGTGGGAACGGGCTCTCGCGTCTCCCCTTCCGTTGGCCGTTCCAAAGCTCCAGGGGTCAGCAGAAGCATGTCCAAAGTCCATCTGTAGGGTTGCGTTCAGCTGGCGATTAAAAACAAAGAGCAAGAAGCCACATTACAGCTGGTGTGAAACCACTCACCGGGGTTCAGCCTGTTAACCGGGGAACACCCCGGCTGAGAATCTGGCCTGGCCCGGCTTGGAGACGGTGCAAGCAAGTGCTGAGCGTGACCAGCACGTGCTCTTAGAGAACCGTGGGTAATCGAGCACTGCAGGATTTTTATTGCAGAGTCTTAGTTACTTAAGAGGAGAGGATGCAGCCGTCCCCAGGTCTGTCCTTGACCCGGGTGGCTGCCTGCCAGAGCGCTGCTGTCCCCCAGCCCCAAACAGTGAGCTGGTCCCGGTCCCCCTGGGCCGGAGGAGCTGGGCTTGGAGACCCCCAGGAGCAGAACAGGAACTGTCCCTGCTTCTGCTGGGGTTTGCAGCTCTTCTCTGTGATCCTGAGAGCTCCTAACCTCTCTTGAAAGACGGAAGCTGAGATTTTCTGGATCACAATGGCCAGAACGTAACAAAAACCATCTTGTATCCGTGTGATAAAAGTGTGAGCCCAACCTATGGTAAGTGTCTGAGAAGAGCTGGAGGGAGTAGTCTGTAGTCCCTGCATTACCTGGAGTGCCTGGTAATTAATAATTAATAAAGTGGGGGTTGTTTCAGCCTCTGTAATAGCCTGGAAGAATGCTTGTATAGAGAGATTTTTCTTCTCGGCTAAATAATAGCATCCATCATAAAGAAGGGAGAGACAGCACTGACAACTGAATACGGTTTAACAGTATATCTGTGTTTCATGTTTTGGGTAACCCGTGGCTCTCTGTGTATTAGAAGGGTTTCACCTGCAAAGATAAATAGTTAGAAAGTAGCAGAAAGGAGGCTGCCCAAACTGATCTTCCAGGCCGTGCTTGCAGGCTGCTGTCCCGCAGAGCCCTCTCCTGTGCGCGCCGGGATCGCTCGGCGCAGTGGTGGTGCGGGGTCTTTGAGGGGAACCACGGGTGTGGGGGCTGCGGGGCACACGGGGACGTGTGGGACAGTCACGGGGGGAGGAAGGCATGCTGCTTTCTGGCTGCTTTCTGGATGTTTGCTTTTGGCGTGACTGTAAAGAGCATCTTGGAAGCTGGGATTTGCAAATCCTGCGAGGCTGTAAGTGAGGGTTCAGTAAGCGAAGGAGGAAGCAGCGCACCCAACACAAACTGAGACAAGGTGCTAGATGGCGATGAGCGGGGCTGTCCTGCGGTTGTGGGCGAGGCAGGAGCATAGGGAAGAAAGTAAGGACGGGGTTGTGCTGCTGAGTGCTGTACATTTGCAGAAAACAGACAAACGTCGTTTCCTTTGCGTACTTGCAAGGTGAATTCCTTTCCTTGTGCTTCCACTCCCTTCGCTTTTTGCCCTAGATGTGTTTTAAGGGCTTTGGTTCCTGTTTCTATCAAGGTCATGTTTGCAATAGTGTCCTGATGAAAATGTGAACAGAAAGGTAGTCAGGTTTTCTGTAGGAAACGTTTGGGTTTACTTTCTCTTTTGTTGATAACTGAAACCCTACCAGTCCCAGCTTCACTGCTGGCTTCAGTCAAAACACTACGGAGAATACTTCCCTTGGCAGCAATCTCAGGAGAGATTGTCACCGCTTGGCTGGATTAAAGCTTTACGGACTCCATTCGGCACTCCTCTGCGGCAGCGGTACCACCCCGCTCCCTGCCGTGGCCTCCCGTCTGACCACTGTGCCGGTGGTTAACTCTCCCGTGAGCCCGGCAGTGGGACTCGTGTTCTCTTAACCCAGGGAACTCCTTGCCTGTGGTTCAGCCCTGCTGAGTTTTAAATGTTTGCCTTTGGGCACTTGCTCCAACAAGGACAGGAGATTGGAAAATTCTGGAACAGGGAGAGAAAACTTCCCATTTTGTGCTTGTATCTACCTTCAGTTTAACAAACTGTGGCTGCTTTCCAAATGGGAAGTGCTGTCATCACAAACCTGTTCCTGAAAGATGAAAATTTCAAAGGTACTCTCAGAAGATAGATAGCTGAGGGTTGTTAGACCCCTTGGCGGTGGGAGTTGTGGTTCCCGTTGTTCTGCTGGCGTGCAGCGCCGCGTCCTTGGCCGGCTGAGCGAGCAGGCTGCGCTCCTCATGCCGAGCGGGTGCCAGGGCCCAGGACTGGCGTTTGAGCTGGTGCAGGCGCGACTGGAGACATCCAACCCCCAGGAGTTCTCGGGGAAGCAGGCCTAAAGCCATGCTGCAAAGACAAAAATGTGTGATTTACGGGGTTATTGGGCTGCAAAACTTTTTCTGTAGGATTACAGCAAACAGGGTGAGAGGGTCGTTCTGACCCGGTTACCATTGGTGGGCTGCCCAAACCCTCCTCGTTTCCAGTATCCTGCTCCGTAGTTCACCAGGGAAACGCCATCCTGGTGCGGTGTTCCCGTGCTGGGGAGCTGAGGCAGAGAGGAACGACCCCGCGTGAGCGTGTGGCCAAGCCGAGAAGCCGGATCTCCACTTAGAGGGTCTTGGAGCCTGACCACCCTCCTTCCGTAAGGCTGAAGTCAGCCAGTCGCTCATTACAACTAGGGAGGCTTATTTTTAAAATGACATTTAAAGGCAGAATCCTAACTTTTTTTTT
>NW_010143164.1:28301-33343 GCF_000699245.1 Pterocles gutturalis
TTTTTTTTTTTTTTTGCCATAACTTCAGCTGATCTTTTTCCCTGGCCAAGATAATTATTAGCTCTGCCTGAACACTAACTACTTTTTTCTAGAAAAATATTAAAATTGGGCTTAAAGTTGAGAGGAGCCACTGTGCGTGTCTGTGCAGGCGTACGGGCTGCGTGGTTTGTACAGGTGTGCGTGTACCGCGACAGTGCCGCCTGCAGCGCTGAGAGAAACGGGGAGATGTTCCTGTGTGTGGCACGATCGAAAATGATTCATTTCTCAGGGGAACTGAATGAGGGAAAAGAGGAAAACAATTGCAATAAAAAAGCGAAGCGAGGCCCGAGGTGCCTTTCTGAAGCATGGAGCGGGTTTGGTGAGCAGCGCGCAGAAGAGTGCCCGTGTCACCGGCGTGTGCCAGGCACGGCGGGGGAGAGCCGTTTGGATGTGTTTCAAGACAGAGTATTGAGGAGAAAAATACTAGGAACAGCAAACCAAATTAAAAACAACAACAGGATATGTCCTTTAAATGACTCACCCGGCCTCAGCTGATGCTGCAGTACAGCGCGTGCACAGCCGGCAGACTCGCACCGAGAGACATATTTTCCTGAAGCGCTTTCTTTTCCTAGCCATCGCCTGGAAGCTGCAGTCAGTGCCTGGAACATCTGTGTTTATTTTGCATGACAAACCTGTTCCTCGGCTTTGACAAAATCCATGCTGATTTGGGACTTGGGGCTTGCCGTTCTTCCGCAGGGCTGTGCGGAGGCACCGCGGCTGGCGGCTGTGCTGCTGTATAATGCATATTACATTATTTCATTCATATTTAATGCAAGTGTGCTATATTTTTAATCTTTGTAGCTTTAATGTGGGCAAGCAGTTTTAGTAATTGGTGCTGCAGGATGGTTACTTTCCAGAATTGCCCTGCAAAATTGCTGTGTTCTCAGCCTTGGTTGTGCAGGTTGTAAATTATAGAACTTGGGTAGTAATAAACTTGGCACCTTCTCCGTGCTCTGTGGAGATGCCAACCTGTAACGATAATAAAAAGATACACGCTGGCAAAAATTCCTCCCTGAAGCTTTCATCGTCTTCTCTGCACACCCTCTGAGAAAACACGAGAGCAGCGGAGCCCAAGAGCCAGGGCTGGCGGAGGCTGCGGAGCCGCCGGCATCGCTGCAGAGGCACCGCGAGGACTGGGGCAATGCCCACGAGCTGTCGGTGATGTCTGCACCCGCAGAGCGCGGGTGTGCTCCTGTGGCCGTTCTGTACCGCTGGCCTGTGCTCCTGTGCGTGCTGATAAGGAGAGGAGCACCTGTGGCACCGAGCAGAAGGGCTGAGGAGCTCTGAAATGCTCTGGGACCTTCCTCTGGCTCCCTGCCCCCCAGAGCACGGACACTCTGCTGGACGGGCAGGAAACAAGGCTGATGTTGTCCACATCATCCGTCGGTGTCTTCAGAGTGCGTGTCTCCCTTCTGTCCTGCTGCGGCCATCACAGGCTCGGCGTTTCGTTTGGAGTCTGTGCTCTCCAGGGGCACGGCTGGACACGTGCGTGTCTCATCCCGACCTGCCGGCTGACTTACTGAGCTCTGGGCTCGGGATGCTGCTCACACAGCACCAAACAAATAGTTTAAGCATTGGTCAAACTTGGGCTTAGATCAAGCATCATGTTGTTATTTTAAAAAAGAAAAAGAAACAACTTAAAAGTGAGGGAATCCTGAAGGCTTTCTGTTTCGACAGTTTTTGTCTTGTTTGGCATTTCCCAATTCTCGTGGTTGTGGGTGCGTCCCCAGCAGGATAACGACGTTGCCTTTGCCTCATCTTACCCGCACGTGTGTTCACCTGGTGAAGCTCGCATCCTTCCCCCGGCACTGCTCTGTCCCCCGTTCCCACCCCGGACCGCTGTGAGCCCCCGCCGTGGCTCAGCCTCTCCCAGGGCAGCTTCATGGGCTTGGCTCTGGGTAAAGACGGAGTGAGGCTTTTGGTCATTATCCCGGTTATTTTGGATTTGTTTTAAGTGACAACACTAATCAAGAGTGGCCTAATAACAAACAAACACCCCTGTAAAAACTGACTCATGTTGGACTCTGGTTTCTGTGCTGCACAGTAAATCTGCTTTTAGCTCTTGGTTGTCACACAGTAAATTCAAAGGCAGGAATTTAGAAAAAAAAAAAAGTGACAGCTACTCAGTTTAATGAGGAAGACTGAAAGGTTAACTGAACCATTCCTTTTGCTAGCTGGAGGATGCTGTGCCTGTGCTGCAGCAAAACACAAATGAGTTTCCTGCCGTTCGGAGGGCACGCGGGGGTTTGGCGTTTGTCGGCAGCGCCGTGCAGTGTGCTCGCTGGGTACACCTGAGATCTGAGGGCTGCTGACTGCTCCAGCTGTCGGCTTGCTTAAAATACGTAATAAATGAAAAAGAATACGTGGTCAGTCTGAAACTTTGCCAGCGTTAAGATTTGCCCCTCTAAGAGTTCACAGCTTCCTCTGCTCTCTGCCCACGGTAACCAGCAGGAGAAGCAGCTGGTGCTTCCCAGCTACAGGGGCTAGGGGGTGCGATGGGGAGGACCTGGGGAGCCTACCTAGAGACTGCTCCACCTTTGGGATAGGGAGTAATTCCGTGTTTCCTCAGTTAAAATGATGAAATAACTGCCCTGGTGCGCACTGAGTCACATACTGGGGGGGGAAGTGTCCCAAGTGTGTAAAATCAAGCCGAAGGGCCCCAGGGTTCCTGTCCTCGGAGAGCTCTGTCTGTCCCGGAGCCCCAGCGGCGTTTGCAGCAGGGCAGGACGCAGCCGGAGCTCCGGGGATCCCTCCCTCCTGCTCACGAGGAGCCAGCCCGCTGCCCTCGGCTCTGTCCAGCCACGGGTCCACGGCCGCTCGCTGGGCCAGGGCACAACGGCACAGACACGTTACACGGGGGGTGTAACCAGGACCCCGCTGCGTGACGGGCCGGGTGCCGTGGCTCAGACTCGCCATGGAGCTGGCCGTCTTCAAGGGTCTCCATTCCGAGAACACACGGTGTAAGGGATGGGGAGGTGGGGGCAAAGGAAGGGACGCTGCTGGAACTGAGAAAAGAGTTTTCATGCTGCACGCAATGGCTTAACATTTTTGTACTAATCAATCCAAAAGGTTTAAGTACAGTCACATTTCTCATAGAATGGAAAATTCTTGATCAGGGAGTGTTAAAGGCTTGGACTGAGGCTTGGCTCAACCCTGCACTTTTGTGTTTTGCAGGGCTGTTGCAGCATCTCACGCCAGCCGTCGTCCCTGCGTTGGGTGCTGCTGTGTCTCTGGTGACGCGGCCCCGCCACGCAGCGACCACCCCGGGGGCAGTCGGGAGGCAGAACAGGAGGGGAAGCTGTAAGGTAAGAGATGCTCAAATCTTCCTTACCAGAGAATTCTGTGTCAGGTGAAAGGGGAATTATTAAAAATCGCATTAACACTGAAGAAAGTACTGCAAATGGATAGAAATATTGTGCTTTCAAATGGCATTCTGAGAAATCCACGTTTTTCCCATGGCTGGGACATGCCGTTCTGTGTTGAGCAGCATTCGACTGAGGAACTTAAGGTAAGAGACAGGGAGATTCTATTGAAGAAAAAAGAAAAAGTCTTTGCATCTTTTTTTTTTTCTGCCTCATCATATGGTTTAGCTGTTCTCTTTCCTTTTTGATACTCTGATTTTCATTGCACTTTGTGTCTATTGCCAATTATGCAGAGCACTAACTCACTGTGAATACTTGGCTCAGTACATGTAATTTTTGAACGAAGGTGTCCAGTCTGGTTTCTGTTAACATATTGGTGGGCAAAAGGTTTTCTTCCGATGCATGGTCGAGGCCACATAACTCCATCGAGGCCTCAAAGACGGTTTAATCATCGTGCTTGCTTTGGAAGGCGTTCCCGGGGCGCTGGGGTGAGCAGGGTGTGGGGGTGCTGGCGTGGTGCTCAGAGCCCCGGTGTGCACGCGCTGGGCTCAGAGTGAGGGAACTGCTCACGCCGAGCGCTTTGAAGGAGTTGTCCTCACTAATTAGCCATCCAGCTGCAACAAATAAGGTTACCACCATTTTTTGTTGAAATTTAAAATTCTGATAGTGTTGTGCTTGAGGGGAGAGCTTGGGTTCGGTATTCTCATTTCCAGTGGTCACTTTACAAACAATCTGTTCCACCTTTGCAAAGTCAGGGCGTTGATGCTGATGGAGAGCCCCAGCGTTGTGGTGAGCCGGGAGCGGGCTGCGCTGGGGACAGCCCTGGGCTCAGTGCGCTTTGGTTAACGGAGGTCTGCATAAAGAGCTGTAAAGGGTCGAAAGGCGCGGGGTCCTTCTATGTGTTTAGCCTGACATGTAGTGCATAAACCACAGGGGTCGTTTCTCGTTTCCTCTTAACAAAAGCATAAAGTATAGCGATCGAGGTGTAACTGCGGGAGGTGCCAGTCCCTCATAAAGGGGGTACTGTCAACTCCAGAGGAATGATGAATCTCCCATCAGCATTAGGACGCCACAAAGCAACCTCCTTGCAAAGAACATTTCTTCTCTGGTAGACCAGAAATGTGTTAATAGTTTCCAGTGAACAAACATGTAATAAAGCATTGTTCTAGCAGAAAGGGAGCCGCTAGCGATGGCACCGCCTCCTTGGTGTTGCTCTTCTCTAATGACTGTTGCTTTATCAAGAAATGTAAAGTTGTATTTTTTATTGATATTTAAGAATAAATTCTTACAACATCACATCTATAAAAGGTTCATCACAGACCAAATACCACTCTAACCTTTTAAGCTTCTACAGTAAAAACTGTCATCTTTATTTATATAAGTTTGGGAAAGATACAAACGTAATCATAACGCCCAAGGCAAAATTCTGTGGCAGTTTTCAGAACTCCTCTCTATAAAAACTACTCAAACCTACAAACATAAAAGTTTCCAATAAAATTTGTTTTAGATCCTAGTCATAAAACATGAATTTCTCTCCCTGGTTCCGGAGCTCCAGGTGTCCAGTTGCTGGAGCGGTTTGCCGCACACCCTGGCCGCCGTGCGGGCTCCCTCCGTGGCCGTCCGGGCTGCGGCGGGTGCTCT
>NW_010143165.1:0-276 GCF_000699245.1 Pterocles gutturalis
GGATTTGGGGTGGATACGCGGAGCCGCAGCCCTGCCCATCCCAGGCTGTCCTGGCATCCAGGCGGCGTCTTGTGGCCTCAAAATGAAACGAGGCTCCTACAAAAGCTTCTCTGACCGTGCTGGGACCTGTTTGAGCCGATTCTCGGGTGAATCTGGGTCTTAACCATATAAAATCCCTACAAATCGTGGAACTGTGGCACTCAGAACAGAGGTGCTGGCAGCACCGTCGCTGCAGCTCCAGCTCAGCCCTTGTTAAACGGCCGAGACCCCGCGCAG
>NW_010143165.1:353-1314 GCF_000699245.1 Pterocles gutturalis
TTATAGCCCCGGGGGTCACCTCGGACCTCCTGACACCCCGGTCGGGTCTTGGGAGAGGCGGACGGTGCTCCATCCCCCTCGTTTCTGCAGTACGAGGTTCTTCCTCTTCTCAGAACATCTCCACTGACCCCCTTGGGGTCCAAAATCCAGCTCAGCACCTCTGCGACGTCCGTGGCGACGTCTCCCTTCCCACCCGGGCTCTTCCGTCTCCAAACTCGTGATGCAGGAGAAAATATCCGGAGGGTGGCGATGTTAGAAGTGGGATTGGCGAGATTGGGGGGGGGAAAGTCGGGTTTTAACGCTGAAAATGTGGGGAGGGAGCCCGGCCGCAGCCCCTCGGGGTGGCCGGTGACACCTGTCACCTCGGGGGCTTTGGGAGCAGGCCAGAGACCCCCCCCCCCCGGGGACGCCGCGACCGGCTCGTCCCCGGCTGGGTTTGGGGTACGGCGCTCTCCCTGCTCCCTCCGGCGATTCTCCGCGTCCCTGCTCCTGAGCTCGACGTGTTCTCTTCTCCGCAGCTCTTGGGCCAGTTGGAAAACACGGGACCCCCCCCAGCCGACAAGGAGAAGATCTCGTCTCTCCCGACGGTGACCGTCACTCAGGAACAAGTCGGTAGGTGACATCGGTGTCCGCTTCTCCTGCGGGATCTCTGCCGATTCACGCCGTCAGCAGACGCCTCCTCCGTTCCCCGGTGTTTGTGCCGTCCCAAAACGCTGCTTTTTTGGCCCAGCAGCCCCCCAGTTGCTTTCCCTCCTTCTTAAATCTGTTTGTGCCGTCGTCTCGGTCGAGCCGGGCTTGGCGCCTTTGCTTTCTTCCTTTTCAACCTGGCTGGCGGCGGGGCTGCTCGAGGAGGCTCTGAACCCGTTTTCCTGCCGAAGCGCTCTGGAAATGTCGCGTAAAACTCGCAGGTTCTTGCGGCACGGCTGCCAGGGAGGGCTTCTGGCTTTCTCATCACATTTAT
>NW_010143165.1:1345-1562 GCF_000699245.1 Pterocles gutturalis
ATTTTTCTCCCCTTGTTTGCAGAAGGCTGCCCGGAGGCTCCCTTTCCCTCCCGGCGACTCTATTACTGGAAACTAAAACGCTTCATTAAGACAAACTGATTAGAAAAGCTGTTTCCACAACAGATATTTTTGTCTGGTGCTTTTTATATACTCCTGGCTCTTCTCCTCGGCTGGGAAGCCAAGAATTTCCATGTTGTCACGCTAGGTCTCGCAGCCT
>NW_010143165.1:1746-2860 GCF_000699245.1 Pterocles gutturalis
CTAGCATGTAGAGAACCGAAAGAATTTTTTGGGTGTGTGGGAGCACAGCCTGGGCGGTAGAAGCTGGAGTTTGTGTTCCTTCCTTCACCCTCCTCGCTCTGCGTCTCTTCCAGATACGGGTTTGGAGTGTCCCGTCTGCAAAGAGGACTACACCGTGGCCGAGCAGGTCCGGCAGCTCCCGTGCAATCACTTCTTCCACAGCAACTGCATCGTCCCGTGGTTGGAGCTGGTAAGCGCCTGCGCCCGGGGGAACGTCCCCGCCCCACCCGTGCGGCAGGATGAAACCCCGCGGCCGTGGAGCGGCGTTTCCCCGAAGCTCTCGCGTTTTCTCTTGCAGCACGACACGTGTCCCGTGTGTCGGAAGAGTTTAAAAGGCGAAGATTCGACTCGGCAAACGCAAAACCCCGAAGCCTCAGCGAGCAACAGCTTCAGCAGTGAAAGCCAGCTACACGACCGATGGACTTTCTGACACTCGGGAGCTTCCTCGGGGGGCTCTGGCCGGAGTGTTATCCTCCAGATGTACATTGTGTTCTCATTCCAACAAAACAAAAACCCACGAGTAGCAGGAAGCGTAGGGCAGGGGAGGGAAGCACCCTGTGTGTCGCTGCCATGAGTGCTGTCTTTTTCCTGAAAATTTAAACTAGCATCTCCGAGCGAATCGCGTCTCCATTGGAATCGCCTCTTTTAGTCCTAAATTCTGAGTCTTTGGGGTGATTTTTTGACTTGATTTTATACCTGTGAAACCTTGACTTCGATCATAGCCCAGCGGAAAGGGTGGGGAAGCCGGTGCAGGGAGGTTTGGGGGTCCCCAGGTCTTTCCTGCGTCCCTCCAAAGCGGTGGCAAAGGGGGGGGTGGGCGTCTCCGGCACGGTGACGGGATGGAACGGAGATTTTCCACTCCTCCGACCCTTTCCCTGCCCCGTGAAGCGTGTGGCAGGCAGAAGTGAAGCCAGGAGGGGTTTGGGATTTTTTTTATTTTTTTTTGCCCCTCCTGTGCATCCCAGGGACGGTGTCTGTAAGCGTTCGAGGTTTTCTCAAGGGCGAGGCAGCGGCTCCGCAGCCCCGAGGAGCGCGGTGCGGCCGCGCAGGAACCCCCCCGTCTGGGAGTAGGAAT
>NW_010143165.1:2995-3208 GCF_000699245.1 Pterocles gutturalis
CAGCGAGTCGGTAGGATCCGTAGCTGACCCGTATCACGTGGACCATGTTACCGGCATCCCGTAGGAAACAGCCCAGACCGTGCAGAGCCTTTCAGCGGCCGGTTCCTCCGTGTTTAACACCAATCTTAACTCTCCCTTTAGTCCGATAACTTTAAGAGAATCTCTTTATTTTTACAGATTATTTGTGTTCTTTGGGTTTGTTTTTTTTCCCCC
>NW_010143166.1:0-837 GCF_000699245.1 Pterocles gutturalis
TGGCTTGAGCCCTTTTCAGTGAAGACTGAAGAAAAAAATTCATTGAGTACCTCAGCCTTCTCCATATCCTGGGTAACAAAGTCACCTGTTTCCTTCTTGAGAGGGCCCACAATCTTCCTCTTATCCCCGACTTACCTATAGAAGCTTTCCTTGTTGCCCTTGATGTCCCTGACCAGATTTGATTCTATGAGGACTTTAGCTTTCCTAACCTGATCCCTAGCCGCTCGGACAATTTCTCTGTATTTGTCCCAGGCTACCCGTCCTTGCTTCCACCCTCTGTAGGCTTCTTTTTTGAGTTTAAGTTTATCCAGGAGTTCCTTATTTATCCATGCAGCCTCCTGGCATTTTTGCCTTACTTTCTTGTTGTTGGGATGCATTGCTCCTGAGCCTGGAGGAGCTGGTCCTTGAATATTAACCAGCTTTCTTGGGCTCCCCTTCCCTCCAAGGCTTTGTCCCATGGTACTCCACTGAGCAGATCCCTGAAGCAAATGAAGTGTGCTCTCCTGAAGTCCAGGGTAGACAGTTTGATGTGCAGCCTCCTCACTGCCCTGAAGATCTTGAATTCTACCATGTTGTAGTTTAAAGGCCAGACAGTCTTTCGTTTGAAAACCTCATGGGCTGAGGCAGGGACAGGGAGGGTTTCATTCACCACTTAGGGTCACAGGCAAGAAACCCACACGACTTGGGAAGAACAAAAAAAAAAAACCAACCTGAATTTTATTAACTATTTACAATTGAAAACAAGAAGCAAGATAATGAGAGAGAGAGAACTATATCTTAGAAAAGGCACTTCTCCCCCACCCCTCCCTTCTTCCCAAGCCCAAAGGCTTTGTTCTG
>NW_010143166.1:861-1205 GCF_000699245.1 Pterocles gutturalis
GGGATTGGTGGGTGCAGTCAGTCTCCGCTCCTTCCTCCTCAGGGGAGGGCTCCTCACAGTCTGTCCCTGCTCCAGCGTGGGGTCCCTACTCACGGGAGAATCCTTCTCAAAAAACTGCTCCAGTGTGAGTCCTTCCCACACAGGGTCACAGTCCCTCAACTACTGCTCGGTTCTGGCGTCGGTTTCTCCAAAAAATCTAACATGGGGTCCTCCATGGCTGCATCTTCTCATGGGCTGCACCAAAGGACAAACTGTGCTTCACCACGAGTCTTCACCACGCTGCAGGGGAAATTCTGGGGGCGCCTCCTTCCTCTCTTTTCGCTTCACTGACCGGTGTGTCTGGG
>NW_010143167.1:0-1881 GCF_000699245.1 Pterocles gutturalis
GCTGCTGCTGGCTTTGTCGGGTTTAAAATTGATATTTTTTCTTTCTTTTTTTTTTTGTTTTTAAAAAAACAAACCCGAAATTGCTCGTTTGTCTCGGTGGTGGTGCCGTGGCGCAGGACACGTAACGGGGTGGTGGGTGGCAGGTGCTCCCTGGGGTCAGCAGCCGCTTGAGTTTTCACCCCAGGTTGCAGGCTGGTTTAAACCTTTTTCCTGGTTTAAAGCTCACCTCTGAAATAATTTTTTTTTGCTTCTTTATGCATTTACAATGTGAAAAGAGATAACTAATTCTATGTTTCTCTTTTGATTTTTTGTTTGGTTTTTCTTTTAGCTAAAACATCAGCGTCATCATGATTCTGCATCAGATTCTGCGACTTTCTTCCCTTTTTCGCTCTGCTGTTTCCATTCATTTGCGCAGAAACATTGGGCTTTCTGCCATTGTCTTTAATAAGACAAAAGAGCTCGATCCTGTTCAGAAGCTCTTCGTGGACAAGATCAGAGAATACAACACAAAGAGCAAGTAAGTAAAGGAAGCTTTTTAAGGCTTATTAGCAAAAGGGGGAAAAATGTTGATACCAACAAATGTGAAAATATGTTAGTTGTCTAGCTTGATATCAAATCAAGCTGAAGGTAATCATACTGAAGGTATGCTTCATCAACAGGCAACACCCTGGTAAGTGCTGAGATCACTGGGGAGCTGATTGAGTTCTTTAAAAAGGCATTTGACTGTTTAAATTCTTACACTGATAACATTATCTCTGTGTGGTAGTGATGCAGGGAAGCTGGAAGCAACAGTCTCTTGAGTCAAAATTCTCTTTAACAACTTCCAAGAGCCTGCGTGAAACTTGATAGAAGTATTTCATGTAAACGTTTTAGCTTTAAAAATGAGTAGAAGGATGACACAATTGTTTGGGGTTTTTTTGTGGGGTTTTTTTTGGTTTTTTTGGTTTTTTTTTTGTAGAAGCATAATACTTTGATGAAGCTTTGACTGTCATAATTCTTCGTTTGAAAAATGATAGTTCAAGTGGAAGGTATTCCTAGGTTTAAAGCTAAATTTAGAGTAACTCTAGCTCTTGTGCTTTGAAAGAACACCTGAAACCACTGACGTTGGCTGATATGTGGTGATGGTTATTCTCCTGTTGGTGGTATATGCTGGTGCAAGAATGTGTTGAGAAAGTGGCACTGGCAATATTGAAAATGGAAAATTCAATTTTTTTCCCTTCAGTTTGGGAAGAAGTTGTCTTATTATTGTGTTGACTGTTCTGAAACAAGTTTCTGGTTAATTAATTAAATTAATAAATTAATTAGTTTAATTAATTAAACCTGAGTGGGTTTAATTCTGCTCTGAAAGAGAATTCTTGCTTTCCAGCAACACTTATTTTGATAGTGGCATGAGTGAGAAGGCTTGTTCTTGTGTATCTGACAGAAAATGTCCTTTTTTTCCCCTTAAAATAAAGTTGATGTAATTCTTCTTAGGGAGCTAAGACACATAAACTAAGTTTTTGTACACTATGGAAACATCAGTATGTGCTCTGTAAATACAAGAAAAAAAACCCCTAAACCCTCTTTTTTTGGGGGAGGGGAAGGTGTATGTGGGGAAAACAAATGTTCTTCAGTCTTGTTTCCAGAACCTGAAAAGAGATAGCCTCCAAGAGCAACTGAGAATTAATGGAACTCTGAGGCTGGTTCATTAAACAGCTTAAGTTAATAAATAGTTAATTCAAATGGAATCTTATATTTTTGTAATGTTTAACTGAACTATTTAACAGGAAATTAAGACTAGAGTAATTCTGTGTAATTTACTCTTGGGAAGGAAACAAGCCACTGCTTAGTTCTACTGGAGGAAGATGTATGTTTTCACACCTATGAACTAGCCTGTGTAGG
>NW_010143167.1:1893-3651 GCF_000699245.1 Pterocles gutturalis
TTTACCAATCATGTGCAATACCTGTGTTGGTACTTCTGAGCGTTGGTAATCTAAAAAGTTACTTTTAAAATTCATATTTGTATTCCAAGAAATTCCTGTCTGAAGCTATATGAATGTATGGTGCCCTATCTTCTTTTTTTTTTTTTTTTTGACTAGTATTCAGAACATGTTCTCTTTGCAAGAATAGTTACGCTTTATTAACCAAGACCACTAATTCAGAAATAGCAGAACTACAAATCACAACTTTGTCAGGAAATCACACCTGGAACAAGTGAAATGAAGAGCCCTGACAGCTTGGATACTCAATGTAGTTTTATGTCTTAACAGGCTAGCTCTGTACTTTCCCCTGATAACCTTGTTTGTATGTAAGGTAAGTAGGCCTCAAAGTGCGTCATATCTCAACTTTTGGAAATATTTCAAATGGCTGCTTTAGTTGGTTGTCAGAATGGTTTTTAATTCATAAAAGGTGATGCAAATGTAGAAATTCCACATGAAATTTCAGAACTGAACTGTTAATCAGAACTTTTCATGGCTTTTTAGGCAAGCTGGAGGGCCTGTTGATGCAGGCCCCGAGTTTCAGAAAGAGTTGAATGAATCCCTTGCAAGACTTCAGTGGGCGTATGGTGAGGGAGATCTAACCAAGTTTCCAGAATTTAAATTTGAAGGTGAGTTAACAATTTCAGTCTAATTTCAAGTAAGGGCCTGTTCACTAACTGTTTTTCTTACTTAGTTCCCATTTAGTTTTTATTTGGCCTATTACTTTCATGTAAGATGCCTTCACTGAGTCTCCTTAGTTTTGCACAGTTCACATCTGATTCCCTATGACTCTTTTTTTTATTTTTTAATTATTTGCCTTTTTCAGTAGAGATATGGACTTATACTGATGCTTAACCAAACTTGCAGTCAGATCGGACTATCTTAATTACCCTTCACAGACCCTAAAGAAATAGTCCAAATATAAATAGAAATAGCCCAGGATCTTCTGTTATATTTTTTTTTTCCCCCTCATGGTCCCAAAGAGGTCAGCAGACTAAAATTTGAAAACCAGTTGTCTTCAAACTGCAGTTCGTAAATTTTGTAAGTTATCTGGAAAGCTGGTCATTTCAGAAAATTAACATAGGACTTAGCTTTGTTATTGATTGCTTCGTGACTAAATGATATTAACCCTTTTTCTTCAGTTATTTGGATATGACTTCTGTTTAACTGCTCTAAGTTTTCATATTACCCACATTGATTATAATAAGAAGAATGCTTGTGATGATCGATTTATCAGGAATGCAAAGGGACTGCACCAACTCTATCTGCCTTGGGACATAAAGGGAACTTAATTTTTATTTATGGACAGGCTCACTTCTGTAGTTCTTCAGGTTTTTTTGCTTGCTATGTAAGTACAGCGCAAAGTCTTCATTGGTCACAAGCAGTTTTTACCTAAGTCATGTTTTGGAGGTCTAAGCTGTCTTTCCCATAAGCTGTAAGCAGCTGGTGGCTGGGATTCAGCAATCTTTTGCATGTGTCAGCATATTTGGTTTATGTAGCAAGGTTTTGGTAGCGGGGGGCTGCAGGGGTGGTCTCTGTTAGGAGAGGCCAGAGGCTGTCCTCACATCAGACAGAACCAGTTCCAGCCAGCTCCAAAATGGACCCACTGCAGAACACAGCTGAGCCAGTCAGCGATGTTGGTGACACCTCTGTGACAACATATTTTAAAAGGGTGAAAAAACTGTCTCTATTCTCAACCCTCCTGTGGGGGGAAGGAAAGAG
>NW_010143167.1:3668-23692 GCF_000699245.1 Pterocles gutturalis
AGGCTTGGTGCGCATCTGAGAGCCAGCCAAAGTCAAGCCACTGTAGTCAGTGACTTGCAATTCTGATGAGACTAACTAGAAATTCTAATTTAGACTAGGAACACACCTAAAAATGTTTTGGGTTTTGGTGGTATTTCAGGTGGATTAAGGAAGAATTTGGTGTCAGATTGTTACTGGTGCAAATAAAACAGAGCACCTGTAAAGTAGGATCTATTGTGTTTCTTTCTCCCCCATCCCCCAGTTTTAGGGATGTAATTTCTTTATATTCAGTTTTATTTCTATGTAATAAGTGAAACATTACATATTAAAGTGTAGGATTTTTTTTTTTAAATGAAACAAAATTTGTGTGACCATAGGAACAGAACAAAGCGGGGTTGACCATGTTCTTTTACCACTGTTGCCTATCCTTAATCTAATTTCAACAAGTTTTCTACCCATCTAGCCAGTTAGTTCTGAAACTTATTTTTTTGTCTTAGTCAAGATTATTATAAGCTGAGCCTTACCTCAGATTTTTTAGCAAGCAGAACAGACATTAATAGCCCCTGTGTCAAAAGCCCTAACCCTTCTGAGTTTTTACCTTTGACATCAAGAACTCCTTTCTCAGTGTCTGCATGTGGAGAAGATCTCTTGCTGAGTGGAGTTGAAATTGTCCAGTCCATTCTGTTAATCAGCTTTAAGACACTAATCAAGAGGAAAGAAGAGCTTGGTTACTTGTTCTTCTATCAGAGCTATGTTGGAAATGCTAGTGTCATGTTGTTCAGTAATGTTCTGGTTGACTGCTTCAGTTTCTCTGCAACCTTCTACTCCACCCCTGGTGTTGCTAAAAGCTGTTTTGGCAGTGTGTTACTAAGGTGCGTGTCTGTCTTAAACCTGATGCATAACTTATCAAACATAGAAAAGACCTGTCTCCAGTTTAGTTTATTCTTTAGTGCTGCCCACATCCGGTCATACCCTGATACAAACCAAGTAAGTGATGGTGTAGACTGCAATGTACAAGAGGTTGCTTTAGCTTGCCAACTTAATGTTTAGTTTTTGTTGAGTAACAGATGAATTGTGGTGTTTGAGGCTGGAATAAAAAGAGACTAATATGCCTTTCCTTTCTCCCCTTCCCCTTTTAGAGCCCAACTTTGAGGAGACTCCAAAGTGATCTCTGCAGGCTGTACACCAAACGGCAGTGTACATCAGTGGAGTTGCTGAACATGGCATCGGTTCTAACTTAATAAATGCAGTGTTTAAGTTTGATTTCAGAAGTGTGAATAAGCTAATTATGCTCACCATACAGTTCAGAGCAATGATTGTAAGTTACCCAGGCACCTGAGTACTGTTTCTCAACATTAACTGCAAAACTCCTTTGCCAAGCTACATTTTAGTGCTGAGAAGTTGTAACACCAATAATGATACACTGAGAAAGTGTTTTCTGAGTTTGTCACATCCAAAAAGCTTCTGCAGAAAAAAAACTCATGAACCCTAAATCTGTAGCAAAGCCTTGTGGTGGTGGTGGACCTGCACAGCCAAAAACACAGGCACAAATATACTAATTTTACACTGCATTAATGAACACACAAGTGATGATGTGTTTACCCTTACAGAAGCAACTGAAAACTGTTAATGAGGTGGTGAGATTTAAACTTCAGTAACTGAACCATTGACACAAACACTTCAGGTTCTGAAGAACTATTTATTTGTGACACTTGAACACTCAGGGTTCAGGTATACTGCTTGAGTTGTACTGGCATGATTTTTCTCCAGAATGCAAGTTACACATGCAGTCTACAGAGAGAGAGAAAGATTCTTCCTTGTGGAAGAGAAGCTGTAAGCATTTTATATTAGACAATAAAACACTGTTTGAGCCTCAATTACAGGAAGCTTTATTCTGTCAGAATAATGAGTTAAGTCTGCATGGCTACTTATGCACTTACAGATGGCTTTGTCAAATCAATGTCAAGGTACTAATAAGTCAGAACTGCAGGAGAGTTTGAGCCCTTGACAATGATGGAGACATAAGTAGTAGAAGTAGTGGTAGCAAGGTCATCTGTGACAGTTATTTGAGTAGACTGTTCTGAGCTGTAAGAGTGAATCCTGTATTGCTGCATGTATACACGAACAAAATGACAAGTCTTTACATAAATTGACTTGTATATTCAATTTAGTTCTCTAAGTTGTTTTTTTTGTTGTTTTTTTTTAAAGTAATAGACAGGTTGCCTAGATCTAAACATTGGTAGTTTCTGTTTTCAGCGTGTAGTATGTGGAAACTATTTACAGAGTAGAGGTCAAAAGATCCCTTTGATACTTCTGTATAACAAGTAGTCATTTGATGTCCCTCACAGAGGATGAAGTCTTCTAAATAACAAAGGACTTGGTATGCTTGAAATCCTAAATAAAGCAAACAAGGTTGCATAAGTAATATTTCAAAGATTTTAACCAGATTATCATTTAGTGTACATTTCAGAAGAAACTAAGGCAGTGAGATTGAAGAGAAGCATGCCTGAAGCACTGTTAACATTTACTCTTTTCTGAAAAGGGAAGTCTACAGAATCCACTATTACACCGAATAAAAGTAATACCCTATTAAAAAAATAAAAGTAGTGATAAACAGATACCGCAGCTCTTCAGAGTTTGCTCCTTACAACTCAGAGGGAACAGGTAGCTGGCCTGAGTAAGTTTCTTATATATGTAACAGGTGAAGGAATAAGCTTATGCTAATTAGTACGTTCTGATTTGGTTAAGGAAATGGGTGGCATTCAGTGAGCTTTTAATGCTGCTATTAAACTTTACATAGTGAAATTAAGTTGCTTCTAGTTGCAGCTCTGCTCTTTTTGCCTCATTCTGAGAAGCTGGAGCAATGTACCTGTAGTTAAAGCCCTCTCAATGAGGAAGGGGAAAAAAAGAAGTTTAGCTTCCATATTTAGTCAAGCCTTTTGACTCGCATTAATCTCAAAGGAATTAAGGCCCACTCTTTCACTGATGCCTTGGACTGTATCTGACTTCGTTTCCTTGGTTAACTGATACATACAAGCAAGGCAGTGTAGAAGTCTTCACAAGAAGACATCATTAAGTGGACAGTATAGAGATGATATTGCCAAATAGCATAAGGGTGTTACCTCTTCAGTTTATCTGATAGGGAGAAAATGGTGAAAATGGGAAAGGAAAAGAATGAAAGAAGGCAATAGGGAGAGATGTAGGAAGAAGCTGATAAAAGACAACCATGTAAAAGTCTGGTTAGTGCCGTAAAGAAAAAGATGGCAAGTATGGAGCAAGGTACTGTGGTTGTGTGGTACTTGAGATGGAGTAATAGGAAGCTATAAATGCAAACAGAGAGAAGGTGACTCCAGGTATTGGCTGCATGTAAGATTTGTTGGGTGTGTGTGGGGGTGTGTGTATGTGTGCAAAATCATCACAGATCTAAGGAATTTTGAAGTTGTCTAAAACTTTTTAAATTCTACTGAGTGCAAAATACTTACCTTTTCGCTTGTAGACTGATAGTTGGTCTTCTTTCTATTAACAAGACAGAAATGGAACATAGGTTAAATAGTGACTTTTCTGGTGTTAGTTTTAACCCTTTGAGAACCTTATTTATGAATGCATTTTTCCAACTTTCTAACAATCCTTAGAGGTTTTTTTCCCTTTCAGAAAAAAGTTACAATGACAAATCCATTGAATGCTTTTAGACAGCTGTCATCATCTCATGAACCACTGTCAATTTACCTTCCCTAGCTTGTATTTTTCAAGTCTTCCAGGGTTTTTTTGTTGTTTGTTTTTTGGGTTTTTTTGGGGTTTTTTTTTTTGGTCTGGTACATGGCCAGTGTAAATCACACAGTATTGTAAAGTAATATTTTTATTTCTCTTTAGTACATTGCATTTTTTTTTAATACCTGCTATTACCTAAAAGTGCTAAGATAAACTTTTAAAAGTGAGAAAAACATTTAAAAATTGTAGGCCAGCCTCCAGTGAAGCACACAATTTTAGCTTTATGTGGGAGCACTAAAGTAGCTTGAGGAATTCTGACTCGCTACTAAGAAATTTGAGTGCATAAAATAAATCCATATCAAAGGAGTAGACCAGACACTCGGAATATCTCCACCAGTCATATTTTTATGAAACATTTCCTGAAATAATCTGTAGGCATGGATATGAGGACAGTTCAATTTGGTTCTGATCACACTTTGTCTAGTTTGAAGAGGAGAGTAAATGCATGCTTGCAGCTGAGTTAGGAGTTTAAACCATAACATATGTAAAAAGATGCATCTCTGTGAATTTATCACAGTAATAATGCTTAATTCATTTTCTGCCCAGCACCCTGGTTCTAATAAGGGAACCAGCTGGTGTGTAGGATCACCTTTATCAGTGTTCAGAAAAGCCACTGTACAAGAATCATGTGAGAAAGGCCTTAACCAATCATCACAGTTACAAAATCATCAGAAAAGTAAATGAAGTTTGCAGTGATTTGTGTTCTGATGGCATCAAGATACTTACTGGGAAGAGCTTTCCTCTGAAAAAGAAAAGGGAAAAAATAAATTAGCACAAGAACAGTTTCCTTAGCTGATTTAAAGTTATTTGAAATAGTTATTCATAGCTTATTCAGCTCTTTTCTAGAGGGAGTCTCTGAACCAAGTGTCTCTTTTTGGTCTAGTAGAGTTTAAGCAGAAAAAAAGTTACTTTCAGAGGTAAATGAACTTCCAAGTGAAGATGATCTCTAACAGCAGCTCCGTTAGCCTGTTACTTTCAGGCAGCCGACCCTTCTCAGGCATTTGACATCCCTTCTTTCTGTGCTGAACTCTACAGGCACTAACGCAACCGCTACGGAGAGGGTTGCTTGGTGTCGAGGTTTTTGCAGCTATCCTTAAAAGCAAGCCTGCTCCACGAGTACTTTCGCCAAGACCCAGAAGAGGGAGCCAGTAATTCAGTTTCCCCTTCGTCAAAACTCAGCCGCTCAGACCTTTCAGCCTACCACTGAACTTGAACGGGGTTTTTTTTCAATGTGGCCTTTCTTTGCCAGCCCCTCTCAAGACTAGAGCAGAGGCTCTAGGAACCAGGGTTCGGCTCGTTGCTTTCCCTAGGCTGCTGTTTGGTAGCCTTATGCAACTTCATAAACACCTCATGTCATTCTTATATAAAGTATCTTTTTTCAGCAGAGGTTGGCAGAATAAAAATGTCTGCACAAAAAAAGTTACTGTTGTAATGCTCTTTAGCTTTACTACCATGGAGTTAGAGCCTTCATGAAAAGGAGGACATGTTACAGTCAGCGGAAGTACAGACTTTTTGACACAAGGAAGGAGTGATTTGACTTTACTTACTTGCAAAGTAGCCCTTTTTTTGGGCATAAAATACTCCAAGGCCACACAATGCCATTACCAGAGCCACAAATACTACAGCAATGATGATACCGCTTAGATTAAGGTCATCTGTAATTATAAAACATAAGTCCAATGTTGTAAGTTGTAAAAATTTCCATTGGCTGGATTATTTTTTTTCCCTAATTACTTTTCTATTTTTAGGCCCAAGCTGTGTAAGTTAATTAGTAACACTTAGATGTAGATAAACTGTCCAAAAGCATTACTGTATCAAAGCCACATTAACAAGAGTTAATAAGTCTTCAGCTGCTTAGGTTGGGTCAAAAGTAAGGAAAGAACAAGAGGGGTCAAGGGATACATACTCCTCATTATATCCATCCCCAATAAATGTTCAAGTTCTATGTCTCTAAGAGAATATATCTTGAAATCTTTAAAAGTCTTAACACAAGTGTTTTCATATAGTTAGTTGGCCTGAAATAACTGAAACAGCTGAAGGCAATGTCAGGTCCCAATCCTGAAGAATTCTTAAGGCGAGTTATTTAAAATTCAATGCTTTTTTATTTTTAAACAGCAAGGCTTTTAAAATTCAGCACAATAAAGGCCAAAAATATTTCATCCCAGATGTCTAAACTGAAACTCTACACTGGGTTACTGAGACATCTAGCCATTTTTATTTTGAAGGTGATGACACATGCCCATTTCCTGATATGATCACTAACAGCTTCAGACAATTTTCTATTTTAGGAAAAACAAAAACATCAATAAACAGAAACATTTCATAGGTTTTTTGTTATATGTCCATTACTTATTTGAATCCTGGCTTCATGCATACGTTAATATATGGTTGGGAATTTTACCCCAAAACCTATCTAAACTTTGGTGAGTATTTCCACAACAGAGAGATTCTGCCTTGGACGCTTGTGGAACACTTGCTCATAATCAACCAGGAATGCATTAAAAGCCCCGATACAGTAATTTTCAGCTAAGCTTTGGGAAAGCACCAGACAATTGCTTTATGAAATACTTGGACATGAACTTCTGTGCAGTATTTCTTAGGATCTTTTAGAAACTTTAAATGTTTATGATCTGCTTTTCAATCACATCTGCAAGAGATAGTTTTATATTTTGCAAAAACATTCATACATTTATTATAGTCTCTGCTCCTCCAGCCTTTGCTAAATGTTTTATTAGCTAACAAATGTTACACTTCACCTGTGCTGTACAAGTAGAAAAGAAACAGTCGTCAGGAATTTTTTTTTAAGCTACACTGACTTCTTCAGTGTTCCTCTGACAGGTATAAATGAGTCATTCATCTAGGTTTCTGACCTGTTACATTAAGATCTCACATGACTGCATCTCAAAAGGGAGGCTTTTCATAAAGAAAATAACCCAGTGGACGGGCACATTATGTTGTACAACTTCCACAAAAGCATTCGGAAATGCCTAAAGGCTGGCTACTGCAATAATTTTAAGGTACTAAACTAGCTGCTTTTCTGTTAAATGCAGTGAGATTGTTTACGCTGTAAGAAAGGAATGCTTTAAGTAGCCACAGCAACTACATATAAGGAACTCATATTATTAGTATTATTTTTCTCCCAAAATGCCCTAATCAAACAAAAAGATACAACTCAGTCAGGTCGTAGCTTCTCACTTGCATCCTGCAATAAAATCATTCCTATTGCAAGACTATTTTCTGCCTTTATTTGCTCTGACACATACCAACTTGCATGCGCTTCACTGAGCATTTCTGAGATAATCCAATCCCATTGGAGGCTTCACAGAAATACTCTCCAGTGTCATTCTTTGTAACTGTGTTAAATAGCTGTTAAGACAGAGTACAAAACCAGTATCAGCATGGGGTGGGGTGTGGAATTTCCTGTGGGATAGAAAATTTGACATATCAACAGGGTTTTTTTGTTTGGCTAGGTTTTTAAAACAAACGAAAAAAAAAAATCTGAAAGTGAGAAATTCTGGTCCAGTTCAACGTCATAATTCAGCTCCTTAGTCACATTCCCTGGTCCTTAACTTCAGCTTCTGGTCTAAGAGGGTCTTTCAGATGGATATTTTAGCTAGATAGGCTTTCTCTACAAGGAGATTCTTTTTCAGTGGATCAGTACTTTCTATTAAAATGCATTTTCTTAGACATGCTCTGATTTCAGAATCCCTGAAATCAGAACATTTTGTTAATTTTACCAAAAAAACCCCAACAAAATTACAAAAAAAATCCCAACAAAAACACATACTACAAAAAATGTTTCCCATGGAAAGTTTGTGGGTTTTTTTTTCTCCCCCAGAAATGGCACTTTCTCTCTTCTTCCAGTGGAGAAATGCTAAACTGCACTATTTATCAAATATTATTACTGTAAAAATGAAAATGAGGAAGCAAGAGATGGACAGAGACTGACCTCGTGTCAATTATAGTGTTGGTTATTACACTTACCAGAGTGCCAGACTTTTTATTCATGATGTAAGTTATGTTTGCTGCTCTAGCATTGCCTGTTCCTGTCTTTTCCAGTAAGGCAACGCCGTTCTTGTACCACTGGTACTCAGATGGAGGAGACCCCTCAGTCTCCTTACAGCTCAGTTCCACTACTGTTCCCGTCATGGCGGAGCTGGGTACCCCACATACTGGAGTAGTCGGAGCAACTGGACAATGAAATTGCACTTGTTACACAGTCTTGTCAGTACCGTCTATATGACAACAGTTTGACAGCCACTGGTGAGGAGATGAGCACTTGTGTACACACTTAGCTGCTACCATGTTAATGAAGAGAGGTGCTGGAGAAGAGGATGAAGGCAGAGTCCTGCTACTGGAGAGCACAGTAAAATTTGTGAGTTGCTAAAAAATGGAAGAAAGAGGCTTGCTCCCAGCCTCTCCCACCTCATGCTGTGTCATCTGGTCTCCAATCTATACATTCTCATCCAAGCCCAGAGAGTTTGTTTCACCCCATTTCTTAGGTGGGGCCTCTTGGTCTCAGACAGAGGAGGGATAACTCAGGGAATCTGAAGTCCAGAAATTTTCCTCTTCCCCTCTTCCCCACCCTGGTATTTGAAAACAGACATGAGGAAGAGGAAAAAAATATTTTTTTGTATTAAAAGAAGTAACTGTTTTTTGAAAAATTATTGTCAGAGAGAATTACCAAGACTGGCCATCATCGCAGCCATTGTGTGAATCCCAGATTGTGGACCAAAAACTATCAGTTACTGAATTTCAGTTTAAATTAAAAATAAACATTCCCACATACAGATGCAGGAGAACGGATCAGTCTCTCTGCCATGAAGATGAACATCTATTTTCCATTTATTCTTATGTGAACAGAAAAGAAACTTAATTACTTTTTAAAAAAATTTTTTTTTTTTTTGTAACTTGAAGCTATGTAGAAGAAAACTAAGGGTGAAGCTGCATGTATGGTATATTAAAAGCACAAGTGACACCTTAAGAGGTACTAATAGTTTTTTCTTGGCTGCTTTTAAAATTAAAAGCAAAAATTAAGAAAATCAAGTTAAATACTAACTAATTCCCATTAATTTTCAAAAAGGTTTGTGAGTAACACACATATACATTCTCTCCTTTGGGCTCTAAGAGTTCAACTTTACATTTAGAAGACACATTTAAAAGAGGAAATCTACTGAGAGAGTGGAAGAAAGAAGAAAAAAATGGCATTACCTCAGTGCTAAAGCTAATCAGAAGTTCATTAATTTATCATCTTTTATGAAGAACTTTGAGACTTTATGTATAATTTTAAAGATCAATTATTTTTGTATTAAAAAAACACAATTTCAAAACTACAAAAGCAAATTTTTTCTCTCTATGCAGAGAAAAGAAAAAAACTACCAACTTCTACCACTCATCCATTGGGAAAAATACCAGGAACAATTTAAGAAGAACGTGTTCTGTATTCACTTTTCCCTTCTTTCCCCAACTGGGAAAGAAAACAAACAAAAAGCCACAATGAGTAGCCACCCCCCCAAGCCAACACCATTTCTCCTGTAAATAAAGTCTACAGATGGCTAGCTTGCTGTCTGGCATTGCACAGACACTGCAGCAGTTTCTCCTTCCAAAAACAGGAGGAGACTGGAGCATACTGGAATGAACTGCTGCTTAGGAATATTTGATGTGTTGACAGATGCTGACTTTCTAGTGCCAAACACCATGATCAGCTTATCCAGATTCTCAGCCACTGAGTGACCCAAGTTTTAGCAGACATGGAAGTTTCACCACCACACAAATCAGCATACTTGCTAAGTTTCGAGAACTGAACTACCCATTTACGTCAATAAAAAAAGACAACTAATTATGTTTCTTTCTAATGCAAGTGTGCATTTTGCAAAGCTTTTTCATGAAGTAGGTTGTAGAATTCACGTGTCCACATGTATTTATAAACCTAGCCCAAAGATGAAAAAAAACCAGCAGCCACACACTACATGGACAACCCTACATTCAACACCCCTTGCCAACATTCAATTTCTTTACAGAAGCCCAAGTAATAAAGTTTATTTGTACCCAGTACTGTGAGAGTAATAGTAGCCTCTCCCAGGCGTTGCCCCTCTTCACTCTTTGCACTGATTTCACAGCGGTAGGTCCCAGAATCCTTTCTAGTCACATTTCTAATACGGATTCCTGTATTCAGCATCTCTGCTCGGCCTCGAAGATCACCTTTAAGGGAGAACAGACAGAGAGATTTCTGCTCTTTGCTTATTGCAAATATCTACATCTCATTGGCTTGCTCTGAAATCACGTACAACTTATGAATTATTGCTCATTTGTTCAGTGTTAGTTATCTACCACCAAGGAGCAATATGTAATCCCCCTCCCAAGACAGGAAGCACCTTCCACAACTTGTCAATTTAGTCCAAAAAAACTCGGTTCAAAAACATACATCTGTCATATATTTTCTAGTTGGAAGATGGAATACTTTTTTTCTGCAGACTTTTCAAGAAAACGTGTATAGCAATAGTCAGGTGACAAAAAAAGACATAATTTCCCACTAGAGGCATGGCAATCACTAACTTAATTCCCTTACAGAAAGAATTCTGCACAAGACCACAGCAAAGTATTTGATATTTTAACTTGACAAGAAAAACTTAATGGATTTAGCAAAGATATTGCCATCAGAATTCTTACAATGAGATTTTGTGCATTCTACAGTTTGTTATGAAAGTAAAGTTACTTGCACACACAGAACCAGAAGTTCCATTGTCTCTCTAAATTTAATATATACAGAAAAAAAGTCCATCAACAAGACCAGCACATCTTGCAAGCTCTACAAACCAACAAAATTGCTGTGCTTTTATTTTACTTCTCAACTTTCATTTATAGTGTACAAGGTACCAGAAACCCATATTTTCTTCAACACACAAAGCAGAGGTAAGTCCTTTTAAGAACACATAAACAGAAATTCCACTTCTGAAAAGAATACAAATAATTTAAAACATAGAGCTGAGTTTATATTACATGTACATAAAAATGGCTCCATTATTCATTGCTAAGCCTCCAGCTCTACAGGCGGCTGCAGAAGCCTCTTTGTAAAGTAGGAAGGCAGAGCTTGCAGTAATTTTGAGTTTATATTAGAATGTAATTTTATTTTTGAAAAATTTCAAGGAATGTGCAGTGACATTTTTCTTAGTCTTGGGTTTTATTATATTTAACTTCATTAAAAACGTAACTAATAATTGAAAATTTTATTAAGAAATGCTTTTTTTTCCACCTTGGGGAAGCATTCTTTTCCTCAAAAGGACAGTTATTCAATATGGAGAGTCAAGAGCACTCTCAGTAATTTTCCTAATGCTGTTCTCCAAGAAAGGGTCAATATCTACAGTACAGGATGACATGTTAAACCATCAGTCTAAGTTTGTAGTACTGTACCTGTAAATTCACCATTGTAGTAGACAAATGAGACTCCCTGAGACTGGATTTTCTTCCATTCTATTCTTAAGCTCATCCCTTTTGAAAATTTGTGCTTGCAACTAAGAATAGCCTCTAGAGGGGAGGAAAGAAAAAAAAAGAGTGCAAAAGGGAAAATTAGAGACTTTAGCATTGTGTTTAGTACACATTAGGCTCCATGAAATCAATATTCCCCCTTCTAAAGACTTTGAGCTGTCAGCAAGGGCCAGATCTACTTCTTAAAGTGATGCCATCAGACCTCCAGATTTACATAAGCACAATGAGGAAACAGAAACCAGCAATTTCCCCAAACTTCTGAGGATTTTGGATCAAGCTTCAGATGTTGGGGACTAGATATTCACATGCTGAATGGGTACAGATTCTGTGCTCTCACTCCCATTTTAGGTTCAAGTATTTTCATCAGTGAGCAGACCACCATTTAGAAAAACGGGGAACAGATCCTGGTGAATCTCGGAGCACGTGTGCCTGGAATGCCAGCTACTGGGGCAAAAGGGGGTGGCTTGAGTGAATTTAAGGCCAGCAACTGGGGTCATACTGGGGGTGCAGGCACCCCTGGGCTGGTGGTGCCAGCTGCTGGAGATGGGGGTTGTGGTGTGTGTGGAGTGTTTGTGTCTTCCCCAAACCTGGTGTGTCTGGAGGTGTGTTTAATTCACTATCAAACCTCAAGCTGGTGAGCAGGCAGCCCAGGGTCAAGGCAGGGGCAGCGAATGGGCAGAGCTGGTACTCCGGGGATCCATGAGTCTGCTTTTGAATCTACAGAGTGTTGTGTGAGGGCTTCCACCACTGGACTTCAATCTACCAGCCAGAGAGGAGAAAGGAGGCTTGGTTGTCTACACTTAATGTTTTATGTGAGCCCAGACAGTGTTATATGTGGGTGCTGCTGAAGGTAGTGCCTTGTCTGAGGAGGTCTGTGGAGCTGGCAGTGGCATGAGTGTGTGCATGTGTGGGTGTGCACCCGCATGCGTACATCCCTGGGATGCACAGACTGCTTTGCTACTGGTTGAACCTGGAAACGGGAGAGCAGCAGCCACATCCGTCAGCCTGGGACAAGGATCCAGGTCTCCAAGCACACTAGGCTGGGCTCAGTGGCCAGGCAGGAGGAACCCCCAGGATACAGAGCTGCTGGAGGCAGCAGCTGTTCATAGCACTCCTTGGCTGTTACCTTTTATTTTTCTTGAGTTATCGAGAAAAGAAGGTTCAGACAATTGTCCACCTTTTTGTCTGTCCACTCAAGTTTCCCTGACTTACATGTAGCAAGCATCACCACCCAAGCTTCACACAGAGGCTGAGCTTTCAAGAGTTACTGAGTTTTGCTAAAGTTGACACAACTGAGTAGGAAACAAACCAAAATTAGTGCTCCTAATCTGGAACAGGTCATACTGGGAGCTCAACTGCTCTTTTTTTCCTCCCATCACTACTGTGTATCTTGTATCACACTAACTGTGGTGTATGGTCAAATCTGCTGTTATTATGGGGTGTACTGGGTCTGTGTGGTGGGTTTTGGTAGTGGGAGGAGGGGCTACAGGGGTGGCTCCTGTGAGAAGCTGCTGGAAGCTTCCCTGGCTCCAAATTGGACCCAGCTCTGGCCAAGGCTGAGCTAGTCAATTCAGTGGTAGCGCCTCTGTGATAACATATTTAAGAGGGGAAAAAACCTGCTGGGATCCTGCAGTGGAGAGAGGAATGGGATGTGGGAGGAACAACTCTGCTGACACCCAGGTCAGTGCAGAAGGAGGGGAGGAGGTGCTCCAGGCACCGGAGCAGAGGTTCCCCCGCAGCCCATGGTGCAGCCCATGGTGAGGCAGCTGTGCCCCTGCAGCCATGGAGGGCAACGGGGGAGCAGAGACACACCTGCAGCCCGGGGAGGGCCCCACGCCAGAGCAGGTGGATGCACCCAAAGGAGGTCATGACCCCATGGGGAACTCACACTGGAGTGGTCTGCTCCTGAAGCACTGCACCCAATGGAAGGGACTCATGCTGGAGCGGGTTGTGAAGAACTGCAGCCCATGGGAAGGACTCACATTGGAGAAGTTCGTGGAGGACTGTCTCCCGTGGGAGGGACCCCAAGCTGGAGCAGGGGAAGTGTGAGGAGCCCTCCCCCTGAGGAGGAAGGAGCAGCAGAGACAACATGTGATGACCCGACCACAACCCCCATTTCCCATCCCCTTGTGCTGCTGGACAGGGAGGAGGTAGAGAAATGGGGAGCAAAGCTGAGACTAGGAAGAAGGGAGGGGTCAGGGGAAGGTTTTTTTTAAGATTTGATTTTATTTCTCATTATCCTGCTCTGATTTGATTGGTAACAAATAACTGATTTTTTTTTCCCCATGTCAAGTCTGTTTTGCCTGTGACCATAATCAGTGTCCTTGTCTCGACCCGTGAGGTTTGACCTTTTTTCTTCCAATTCTCCTCCCCATCTCACTGTAGTGGAGGGGAGGAGTGTGTAAGCAGCTGCATGGTGCATATTTCCTGGGGGGCCTAAACCATAACATGGGGGAACTGAAGAGGGAGAGAAGACATGACAAACTGTGTAGGTGAGTTATTGGGACAAACTCGGTGTTTCAGTAGTTCCACTCTCTGTGGAACCGCATGCTTGAATTTTTTTTGTTTTCCTTCCAGTTTATGACTCTTAAGTCAAGGTATTAATAAGAATTGTTGGGAGACAGTGTCAGAGGAAGGAATCCAACCACACGTCTGACTGGCTCCAAATCTATTAACAAGGTAAAATTTAATATCTCCCAGAAACTTCTGTGAAAGAAGCAACCACACTATTGATCTTGCCACTCTAGACTGCTCATCTTCCAGTATAGGCCAGAATATAATGGATCAAAAGCCTTTGTAGTTTTGGCAATGCTTATCTAGTTTCAGGAGACAAACATCCACTGCTCAAACATACAGTCCACCTGCATTAACCAGCACCCTCGTTTCCAGTCCCAGCAAACAAGGCTGAAGGACAAATAGAGCTACCAACAAATCTACCCACTCACCCTTTAAAGTCTGATTTCTCAGGTCTGTTCTGTAGATAAACAAAGAGTTTCCAAGCGGCCAGACCGGTAGCCCTGGTGATCTCTCACAGAGGAAAAAATGTCGACTTGAAAGAAAAATTGAAGCAGGAGGCCATTCTTTGCCAGAAACATGTTACGCGTGCCCTGGCTGCTTTGAAAAACATGCTGTGCACTCAGGAAGCCCAAGGTTCCTGACTTCAGGTTGAGTGGATGGGTGGAGGCTTCCTGAATCTTAAGATTTGCTAAAGTTTCCTTTGCACTTTGTTTTTATATCCTTCTAACAAAGAAAACCCATCATTCAAGCTCAGCTTGCTTTTGCTACTGACTTTGTGACAGCTGGCTGGTCTCAAGAGTTGGCCTATATTAGCCGACACAGAGACAGCTCAGCTGAAGTGTTCTCAGCTGAACAAGTCATCTCCGTCTTAAGTGAACTGCCCCTTTCTTGCATGCCACGTTTCTTCATTTCAGAAAACGCTAACATTGATATCCTCCCACTAACCTTATTTGGACAAAGAGAATGGAATGGAAGAAAGGGAGCGCATGCAGTACAGAGAAAACATAATTAAATCCTCCTTGGTTATAGTTCCCCTCTCATGTTTTTTCCCATGCTAATGGAGTCAATGAGAGGTATTTTCCAGAACAAGTCTACTTGACTTGCATTAAGGCAGGCCCACAGGATGCTGTGCATCAGCACAAGCTCTGCCAGGCCTGGAAGAACCTTCTGGGATCTTGGAGAGGTCTGGACAATGCTTAATTTGTATTTACATCTGTTCTGCAGGCTATCATTTGATAATGGAATCAGAGGACTGGAGAATATCTCAAGTTGAAAGGGACCCATAAGGATCATCGAGTCCAGCTCCTGGCTCCTCACAGGACTAAACTGTATGACTAAGAGCTTCATCCAGACACTCCTTGAACAGGCTTGGTGCTGTGACCTCTTCCCTGGGGAGCCTGTTCCAGTGACCGACCACCCTCCTCTACAGTAACAGGAGTTGAAGAAGAAAAAAAATATGCATTTCAGGTCATCCTCATTCAGTTGAATAGCTACGTCTGTCAGCCGCTGCCATTCCCTTAGTGCTGCTACACAAGAAGAGCTTTTTATGGTGTCTGAGCTATGTTAAACTAATATCACTCTATCATACAAATAACAAAAGAACAAAATGCAAGCCATATATCACATAAAAAAACAGAAGCTAATCAAGCTTTAATATTGCCTGTAGAGCTTCTCTCTCCATCTTGCCTGTCCTGAGCTCTAAAAAAAAGTTATTCTTCCTCAAAAGTGACAAGAATACTTGACAGGAGCCCAGCTGACAGCTTTAGAGACCACCAAAATATTTGATTATTACCTCAAACAGATGAATAAAGCCTAAAATTCAGCAAACATTTATTTCAGTTCCCAAATTCATCTCTCCATTCCAACCAAATGCAAAGTAAAAACACACAAAAAGCCTTGTGTAACGCACAAACATACACACATACACATTACTAGGATCTCTTTCTTATCTATGCAGCAAACATTAGATTTTCCTTCCTGCCTTTTTATCTTCTCTAGCACATTACTGGAAGTAATTTGTCATTTTTCATATGATATATACATATGCAAATAGCAATTATAGCTACTGACAATTAAAAATAGCCATTAAATTACAGTTACTGTCAATTAGCTGACTTACAGTTGTTTACTCTCAAGTCTCTCACTTCTCTGTCTTGTAATTATGCTTCTCCTTTCCATCAGTTCCCAGCATTTTAGGTGGAAGGAAACCAGGCAGAAGCTACAGAGTGAGCTCCCAGGACTGACAAACAAGTCACAGAATCACAGAATAGATGAGGCTGAAAAGGACCTCTCGGGAGCATCTAATCCAACCCCACATCAAGTAAGAGAACATGGGGACAAGACCAAGATTACAGAGTCAATGGAGAGAGTAGCAGCAGGACCCCTCAGGAAAGAGGAAGACAATCTTAACAGCTGCACAGCTTCTGCATGCATAGCTTGCATGTGTTGTGTATATATCAAAAATAATCACAGCAATGCCCATACTGTACCCTTAAACTCTTCTGCTTTTACGTTTTTGTTATCCGTTTCAATGGAAATTCCGGACACTTTACAATCTGCAAGGGGACAGAAAAAAAAAAAAGACAATTCAGCAACAAACACCTGTAATTTCGTATGTGCTTCAGCAGCTACAAGAAATATTTTTGAGACCTCCTTATACTGGACAGGTTAGATATTGTCTACTAGAGAGAGCACAGGACTAAGAGCTAGACCAGGGCTGGCCATGTGGGTGGCCTTTAACAATTCATCTTTTCCTCTCCATGTCTTGGCACTTGTAAAAAATAGTAATATTTCTCTTTTACAATAGCATGATAATATTTACATGTGAGAAGATCTATATAAGCAGTAGACCTTGTTTTATACTGGAGTAATGTCTCAGTCTGTTTCTAACTGGGAAGACTTGTATTAATCCATAAGTGTATTTTCCACTGTATTCCTATTACCAAGCAGGCATGTTTACTGAAGAATACCATGTGCAGCTTCTACAGGGAAAAAAAAATGTGTGCAGTAATTGGCAGTTACCTCAATCCTTGTTGAAATGAGAAGGAAAACATTAGTCAACATTTCTACAGTTTTATATCAAAGAGAGGGAAAAAAAAACCCATAAATTCTTGGATATCTCTTTTATTGGAAATACTGAAATTCCAGAGAACAAGTGAAATAAACACTAGCCCTACATCAACCCCCACCTACACCAACCCCCACCCAGCTACCTCCTCCCTGACTGCACCTCACTATACATCCTCTCTTAAGAGCTGCCCTCCTGCAGGAAAGGATTCCACCATGTTCCCTCAACTGCAGGGCCATTCCGATTACTCCATGACAGGCTACAAGTCTACCAAGTGCTTAAGAACAGCTAAATACAGTTCTTTACACAGGTTTATATTAACTTTTTTTTTTCTTCCAAATGCATCTCAAGTTCCCTTGGTTTTAGGGCCAGTTTGAAGACAGCATAGCACTCCTAATGCAGTCCATTTCCTCCATCCACATCAGCCAGCTGAACAGTTGCTACACCTCTCCCCACCAACAATATTTAGAAACATGCCTTGTTTAAGAGCAGAATGTTTGTCTGACTGATAGAAACTAGTCTTGCTTTACTCCATTTAGTCTAATCTTGCTATTTACCTCTCTCACACACACAGACCTCCTTTGCTCATTCCCAAAGAATTAATTTCCCTTTCCCCTACCTAATGGGGGAAGAGTTGCACACAACATAGTAGATGGATATCCAGTCTTGAACTGAAGACATAAACAGATCAAGAATCTTTTGCTTCTTATTGTTTTCTTTTGACTATTGATTACTTCTGTTGAAGTGCGTGCCTCATTTCTCACTTGAGTGAGTCCATTTGGGCTTTCAGCTCACAGCTCTGAGCTAGCATGCTGTTTTCTTTGTACAGCGTGGGTTGAAAGGGGCCTTTAAAGGTCCTAGTCCAACGCTTCCCGCAATGAGCAGGGACATCTTCCACTAGATCAGGTTGCTCAGAGCCCTGTCCAACCTGGCCTTGAATGCTTCCAGGGATGGGGCATCCACAGCTTCTCTGGGCAACCTGTTCCAGTGTTCACCACCTTCACTGTAAAAAATTGCTTCCTTATATCTGGTCTAAATGTACCCTCTTTTAGTTTAAAACCATTATTCCTTGTCCTATTGCAACACGCCCTACTAAACTTTCTTACAAGCCTGCTCTAAATACTGAAAAGGCTGCAATAAAGTCTCCCTGGAGCCTTCTCTTCTCCGGGCTTGAACAACCCCAACTTTCTCAGCCTATCCTCACAGAAGTGTTCCAGCCCTCTGATCATTTCTGTGGCCCTCCTCTGGACTCGCTCCAACAGGTCCATGTCCTTCCTGTGATTAGGTCTCCAGAGCTGGATGCAGTACTCCAGGTGGAGTCTCATCAGAACGGAGTAGTGGGGGAGAATCACCTCCCTCAACCTGGTGGTCACGCTTCTTTTGATGCAGCCCCGGATACGGTTGGCTTTCTGGGCTGCAAGTGCACATTGCTGGGTCATGTTCAGCTTATCATCTACCACCATCCCCAAGCCCTTCTCCTCAGAGCTGCTCTCAATCCCTTCATCCCCCAGCCTGTATGGATACTGGAGGTTGCTCCAACACATGTGCAGGACCTTGCACTTGGCCTTGTTGAACTGCATGAGGTTCACATGGGCCCACCTCTCAAGCCTGTCAAGGTCCCTCTGAATTGACATGTCCCTCAGGCATATTAATGGCACCACTCAGCTTGATGTTGTCTGCAAACTTGCTGAGGATGCACTCAATCCCACTGTCTGTCATTGATGAAGTTATTAAACAGTACTGGCCCCATACACCATCATGGTTTTCTTCTCAATTAAAGATCAGTCCTTATTGTTCAAGTCTGGCACTACAGAGGGAATTCTCCATCCAAACTGTTCCTACAGCCCTTTCCCTCCATAATTTTCTATTTTTTTTCAGCATCATTAAAAAAATACAGATTGTGGTTCTATTGGTATCTATAACCATTGTCACTGTGAGTCATGGAGCAACAGTCAGAATAGGTATTTGAGTCCCTGGCACTGTAGCAGAAGTTCAGTTACTCATTCAGTGTATCCTATTGTGGTGGGTTGACCTTGGCCAGATGCCCACTCAGCCACTCTCTCACTCCCCCTCTTCAACATGACGGGGGAGAAAATAAAATTTAAAAGTTCATGGGTCAAGAGAAAGACAGAGATATCACTTGGCAATTACCACCACAGGCAAAACAGAATCAACTTAAGGAAAATGAATTAAATTTACTGCCAATAAAAAAAAACAGAGTAAGTGTAGGGCTTGTGGGGAATGAGGGTTGTGGTCAGTCCATAACAGCTCCTCTCTGCTGCTCCTTCCTGCACACACTTTTCCCCTGCTTCAGCATGGGCTCCTCTCCAATGAGCTGCACTTATGGTCAGGAGTCTGCATGGATCCAGCGTGGATCCTCCATGCACTTCAGCTTCCTTCAATGCATATCCACTTGGTCTGATGTGGGTTCCTCCACAGGCTGCAGTGTGGGTATCTGCTCCAGCGTGGTCCTCTCTGGGCTGCAGGACAATACCTGCTCCATCGTGGTTTTGCCATGGGCTTCAAGGGATCCTCCCCCTTTCCCCTTGGTGCTCCCAGGGCTGTTTCTCACATTTTTTCCCCTCACCCCTCGCTGCTGGGCAGTGTTTTTCTCTTTTTTCACACAGGCTTTGCCAGAGGTGCCGCCATGGTGTCTGCGGGGCTCAGCCGTGCCCTGCGGTGGGTGGGCTGGAGCCAGCTGGAACCGGCTGGGTCCGGCACGGGGCAGCCCTGGCCGCTCCTCACAGGGGCCGCCCTGCAGCCCCCTGACAGCACCTGGGCACCTGCACCCTGTACTCCTGTATTCCTGATTTCTATATATCACACCACCCCTTTCCCCCCTTCCAAATGTCTGTCCAACATTTCTTGTTTCTAAGAGAATACACCTTCACGCTTGACAACATAAAGTAAATTTTCATATGTGCACATTGTACACAAATTTGGATCTTTTGGTAACTATCCTGTCCTTAATGTATTTTACTTTTATTGTCACCTTTGTGTTATCTCAAAATAGTTACAGAAGTTTACAATACAAAAACAAATAAGAAGTTAAGAAGGCAATTCCAGCATTGACAGTTATGTACCCTTAGAAAAATGAAATAGCCAAAACCATTTGCATTACAAATAGCACTTGGAATTTTTTTCCACTCCATCAAGAAAGGAAATTTTCCTGATGGACCTTAAAAATGAAATAAAAAAAAAAAACCCA
>NW_010143167.1:23726-44280 GCF_000699245.1 Pterocles gutturalis
CACTTCCCCAGCCCCTCCCAAAGTAGCCATTACTCCTGCACATCCACACAGAGCCCATCACCTTGTTTTTGTCCAAGCTTGGTCTAGAATAAAGCCTGAAGTCATTAAGTCATTTTCCTTTTAATGTATTAAGCCTTATTTAGATTTATGGAAAGAAAATTAGGTTGTGACTTTTTATTGGGTCTGTGTGGTGGGGTTTTGGTAGTGGGAGGAGGGGCTACAGGGGTGAAGGGGTGGCTCCTGCTGGAAGCTTCCCCAGCTCCAAGTCAGACCCAGCTCAGTCAGTTCAGTGGTAGCGCCTCTGTGATAACATATTTAAGAGGGGAAAAAACCTGCTGGGATCCTGCAGTGGAGAGAGGAATGGGATGTGGGAGAAACAACTCTGCTGACACCCAGGTCAGTGCAGAAGGAGTGGAGGAGGTGCTCCAGGCACCAGAGCAGAGGTTCCCCTGCAGCCTGTGGTGCAGCCCATGGTGAGGCAGCTGTGCCCCTGCAGCCATGGAGGGCAACAGGGGAGCCCGCAGCCTGCACCTGCAGCCCGGGGTGGACCCCACACTAGAGCAGGTGGATGTGCCCAAAGGAGACTCTGACCCCGTGGGGGACCCACGCTGGGGCAGGGAGCCCGCAGCCTGCACCTGCAGCCCGGGGTGGACCCCACACTAGAGCAGGTGGATGTGCCCAAAGGAGACTCTGACCCCGTGGGGGACCCACGCTGGGGCAAGTTTCTCCTGAAGAACTGCACCCCATAGAAAGGACCCACGCTGGAGTAGTTCATGAAGAACTGCAGCCCATGGGAAGGACTCACATTGGAGAAGTTCATGGAGGACTGTCTCCCATGGGAGGGACCCCATGCTGGAGCAGGGGAAGAGTGTGAGGAGTCCTCCCCCTGAGGAGGAAGGAGTGACAAAGTGTGATGAACTGACAACAAGCCCCATTCCCCATCCCCTTGCACTGCTGGTGGGGGGCAGGTAGAGACATGGGGAGCAAAGTTGAAGCTGGGAAGAAAGGAGGGGTGGGGGAAAGGTTTTTTTAAGATTTGATTTTATTTCTCATTATGCTACTCTGATTTGATCGGTAACAAATTAAACTGATTTTTTTTTCCCCACGTCAAGTCTGTTTGGCCTGTGACCATAACTGGTGAGTGATCTCCCCATCCTTGTCTTGACCCATGAGCCATTCATTATATTTTCTTCTCCCCATCCCACCATGGGGAAGAGTGAGTGAGCAAGCAGCCACGTGGTGCTTATTTCCAGCTGGGCCTAAACCATGACAGACTTTTCACCAAACTACATTGTTTCTAGAACAATAAAACCCTCACATATCCTATATGCCAAGAGATAGCAAATCACGCTTATCTACTGAAATAACATCATTTTTAATGTGTTCATGATGGGGAGGAACATTTTGTTCTGAGGCTCTGACAGCAGCTAAAATTTGCTAACACTTAGGTAGGAAGCCTTTCTAGGACTACAGTGGGTGGGTAAAGCCATTTATAAATTATTGGCACATCAACCTTCTCTGTCTGGACACAAAACAGCTCAAACACATGCAGTCCACCACTGTATTACATGCACTATTTCATGGACCTGGAAGTTTCTCTCCTCCTCTTTAATACAGATGTTGCACAGCTCACTGTCACAGTCTAAGTATTCATAAGCTAGAAGCCACAATAAGAAAACATGTTTTATGACTTCTGGGGCAGGATCATATTACTTACTTCTCACTATGGAAGTTATCACAAAATTACTTTGCATACTTTGTATTGGGAACTTGCAATTGCACAAAGTGTCCATATTTCCCCTCACACCCAGGGATTTATAGAATACATGAATATCCTATTATGCAATGCAATAAATACAAAATATATCAGAAAACAGAAGTTCAACATACACACAGCCCTCCTCCTCACACACACAAACCACACATACACACAACCCTCTTCAAGTAGTAGAGTCCCAAGAGTAACTTAAGGTGGTACAGAGATAGCTGACCAAATTAAAACCACTGTATATTCTGATCAAGCAGAAAGGGAGGAGAGCTCTTTAAAGCTCAAGCATCTCTTCCTTAAAATGTCCTTTTAGAAATGCCTCCACCAATTATTCAGAATACAAGATTTAAGCTTTGAATTTTAGCTCACCATATAAAGAGTAATAGTGAAAAGATGACACTGTACCACTAAACTTTTTGTTCATCAATTGCCTTTACACAGACTGAAAAAAAACCTGATTCTTATGTGTCAGCAATTTGTTTAGAATAAACCCCCAAAATCCACATGTTCCATTTGTTAATCACTCACACAGCTGTAAACTGATACTACTAGCTGGAGGAATCATTAAGGAAAAGAGTATTAGTCAAACCAAATCAAAGGAAACAGTGTGCCTGGAGGAAATTACATGAGAACAGAAGCAAAACAAAGTTTTAAGTACAAGAGAAAAAGCAGTCTTGTAGTATTTGTTTTGCCAAGTTCTAAATAGCAGGTGGTCTAGAGCAAAGCTTAACAAAGGATTTCAGAGGATACTGTAATTGTAGGAAGGCCAACGTCCCAAGAATAAAGCGATAATGCAGGCAGTTCTTACTCAAATCCCTGAAAGAGAATAGGAAACCAGACATCTGTTTGGTGTGAGCATCCCTCAAACACATTACTACCTTCAGATAAAACATTAGTTACATGCTTAGATGCTGATGCAGACTTCTCAGCTATGTGACCACCTACCATGAGGTTTTCAAACGATACCTAGAGTTTTGCCACAGTCACATCAAACACTCACTTCTGTTTTGGCTCTCCTGCTGCCATATTTTTTCCTAAGAGAAGTAATTAATAGATTACATAGTCAACAAATGGAGAAGGAGGAGGAGAAGCTGCCTACCTTTGGACAGAACTAGTTGTGAATCACCCCAAAAAATACTAACTCCCATTCTTCTTAGTATTCTAAGATGCAGTTGCTACAACCAAAGGGCTAATAACCCTGCTCCCGGTGGGATTGGCAGGCTAGACTCTGTTCTCACCCCTCTGGCAGTTAACAACAGGCAGTCAGGGCTCAGATCCACCACTCTTCCCTGCCATGCTGCTGTCAGTGGTCAGAGTGTTTAAACATCCTTCATCTCGGTTCTGCTTGGTGGGTGCTAACCTCCAGCAAACATGCTGGAGAGAGACCGGGAGTATTCACAGCCTCTGCGGGAGTCTCCTGTGTTTGCCAGAGTCCTTAACTGATCTCTGAAACTGGCAATTTGGGCACTGAAACAGCCCAAAATAACTGGGGTAAAGCCAGCTTCATTAAGTAAACATGGCATTAAGACTTCAAATTTTGGACATGGGCTAGAAGAGATTGTCCCACATCATGGGGAAAAAAAAAAAGAATAAAAAAGCTCGGCTTTAGTCTTTCAGCTATCGTGAGTTACAATATTTCTTGAATCTTAAAGAATAATAACAGAACAGGATTTACTTGGGCAGAGTTTATCCGATTCACAAAAAACCAACCCTGCATATCTTCAGCCACAGAAAACAAATAAGGGAGTTGGGGGGTGAGTCTGCAGGGTGGGAATATAAGCCCATCTAAACCCAGATGTGGACAGCAAGTTTGTATTTTAATAGGCGTGGTGTGACTGCATAAGGGATGGTAACCCAAGAGAGAAAGCACATTTTCTGGCTGAGCAGATGAAGGGGTCTAAAACACAAAAGGAACTTAAAGAGCTTCTCAGCCACCCCTTCATTTATGTGGTAGGTGTCAGCAGCGCTTCTGTCATGTTTTGGCAACTGCTAGACTTAAACACAGCAAGGTTTAGTCATTCAGACCCCGGAGGTGCTGCAAGACTGAGACCTGGTGGTAACACATACAGCTCTTGAGAGCAGCTTAACATGCTGTGAAATACATGGCAAGATTTTCAACACTTACTTGCTAATTAGGACTAGACCTTGCAGGTGTTTTAATCAAGGAAGAAAACCTAGGCATCCTACACTACATACACATGTACTATCCCTACATCAGTGGCAAATGAGAAATGTTTTTCTAGCCACTTGAAGAAACTGCTTTTAACAAAGAAGTTAATATTTTAGTCCCTAAAACTACAAGGAAAACTGTTCCTCGATACGAGCAGATGCAGTGCTGGTTTCTGGGCACCACAAAGTTATTCCAGTGTATCTGTACTGATAGTGTTTCAAGCATCAGAAAAAAATATGACTAGATATTTTCACTCCTTAGCCAGTACTAGGAATGTAGTACCTTGGTCTTGACTCCTAGGAATGACACAGATATAGCAGAAGCAGCAGGCTTTTACATACTCAGAAGGTTCAAAGAACAGAGGGATGCAAGGAATAAAAGCTCACTGGCAGAGTAACACAGCTTCACACTGCCTGTGTTGTAGGCATTGCCTTTTCCAAGGAGATTTAGTAATAACCTCATGAAAAGCCTTGTCAATGAACTGCAGTTTGTGCGCATAGATCCCTGAGAGCTTTCCCTCCCCTCCTTTTATACAAGCCCTCTCCTAACTCCTGACAAGTTTTTGATTCAGAGAGAAATAGACTAGGTTTTTGGAGCAAGGAAAGAGCAGGGGTGGTAGGGGCAGGGGGAAGAAAACAACTAAATCCAATATTTGGTTTGGCTTCTCTTTTGGAAGAACAGCTATTACAAAATTAAAATTTCCAACTCCACAGCTGAGTATCTAACACACACAAAATTGACCCTCCTCCCACCCCCAGCAAAACCAAAAAAATTTCCCCAAAACCCAAAGGCATTTCCCCTGCTTCCAGCCCAGTCTCAGTGCCATGAGCAATGGAGTAATCCTCCACCCCATTTGCTCTCTTGAGCAGAGCTATACATTTGAAGCTGGTAACAAGGCCAGCATCCAGATAGTAGGTCAGTTAGATATATAACAAATACATTAAGTGTCTTGCTGGGAAGTCAGCAGACACTCTCTTCACCTTTTTGTATCAAAAGTTCTCAAATTAAGAGCAAAAGCAATCAAATTAAAAAAACAATTCTCTACAGATAACCAAGTAAGCCAAAGCAGTCAAGTTTTGAGGTATCCTGCCTGCAGGACCTCTACTGCAACAAAGCAAGGTGTCACCTTGAAGTGTACTTCAGGGTGTTTCCTCCAAATAGAAAAACCTAATAAGTAGTAGGCTGTTTCAGACCTACAAAAAACAACAACAACAACAAAAACCCCAAATCACCTACCCAAAATTAGCCTAAAGGGGCAAGAGTTTAAATGGCCAAGCTGCTCAAGTTCAAATAGTTTTTCTTGGATTTACTGCTTATTACGTATCCAGAGGTCTAGAGGCTAATACAAAAAAAGCACTATTTTATTTAGATGTAGTGTAAAAATCCAAAAACAACTCTTCACACTCATCTGTTGCAGAAAGTAGGTTTTAATCAGCTTCAGTAACTCTGCCTTCGTAATGGAAATCACATGAGAGAGAGTGCCTTCATCCAGCCAGGAGTTATCTAAACAGGGGAAGAGAAGCTTTGCCAGAAAGTGACTAAAAGCAGGATTGCTACCTGTATTAAAAGCTGGAATTGGATGATCTGAGGAGCTCTTAGTCTCACAGGGGAAAGATGTTCTTGTATTAAGTGCCCCAACTACACAACAGACTAGCACAGAGGTTTTCATTTATAATGCCAGTTTAAGAATAAGTTAATCATTGGCTTTGTGTGTACTGTTTAGCGCAAGCTGGAAAGTTAGCACACCAGCTTATGGTGCCTTTATCCTTAACTTTCAAGTTAAGCAAAAAAAATCTTGAAAGTAAAAGTAGTAAGAGACTGAAGTTTTCAGAGTCAATTATCTAAAATTATCAGGACTAGTCCTAAGAGTTTAAGATCGTGTTAATGATTCATTTCAGAGCAGAGCCCCAAGGATGGTTGGCCCTGGAAACACAAGAGTAGAAGTGCTTGTAGAGGAGAAAGCAGGGAATAAAAATCAAGTGGCATGGGACAAGAAAGGAAAAGATAATTTAGGTCAGCCTTTTGGAAGAAACTGAACACCAAAGCACAACAATTTCAGATAAACTGAACAGCCTCCTAAGTGCTTTCAGCAGTCCCAACACTGAAAGATTACTGCATGAGATGGTGTGGGAAATTCTGGGAAAAAGTAAATCTACAATTATTTTTTATATAATTAATAACCAAAATGTAAAATTCAATTCCCTTCAAAGATTTTTTTTTTCCCGGCTCCTCTTTTTTTGCTCACACAGAAAACAGCAATGTTTTGAATTCACAACTTGCAAAAGTTCAGTGTAGCATGGAGTTTATTCTGAAAGACAGATAATCCAGAAAGCATATGTTATTAACCAAATAAATATTTATAGCTCGCACTTTTACAAGACTCAAAACTCTGCTACTCTTCTTGTCTCCTTCCCAATTCAGAGGAAGCTTCTGAAAACGGGGGGGATGGGGTTTTAAACTAGTCAGGCTCTCACAAAAAAGCCTATTTTCCATCCCTCTTCCCAGACCTGCCCAACGCTAGTTCCCACGGCAACTCGGCAGCTGCTCAAAGGCAGCTTGTAAAGGCAGCGCAAGCCTGTAGCTGCTTCAGATGTTGCTATTTTAAGATGCATCAGGATGCTTATGACTTGTGCCTAGTACCATCATGCTTCAAAAGACCATGAAAACAGGCTATGGGAGTAGAAGCCCCTCGCTACTGCTGTCCTGCCCAACTCATATCACACACTACAGCAGCGATCTGAAAAAACAGATTTCCAGTTGCATTACTGGGTGGAACTATTCAGCAGAATGCCTGTGGAAATACCTAGAGAAATTGTCATAGAATGATTATTAAATTTACAAAACAAAGCTAGGTACCCAGTGCAAACTGGCACATTCCTCTGAAGTCAATAGTACTAGACTGATTTATGTCATCCATAAAATCAGCCCTGAAACAAAAGAGAGCTGGGAAACTAGAAGAAACAAACAGCCCCCTCCCTGCCCCCCCAAAACCCACACAACCATTCTGGCCCACAATTATAAAGATCTCTGAAATCTCCTACAACTTTAAGTGACTTTTGCTGGAATCACCAAGCAATTTGAAAGGGATAAACACTCTCAAGAAGTTGTGTCATTTATATACCTACAAATACACACATTACTTATCTAAAAAAGCCTGAAAACAAATTTAGTTTACTTTACAACTGTGCCAAACCAGCGCTAGTTACAATTCCAGTAAACACTATACGAAACTGGAGTCCCTGCTCACTCCGAACCAGCCAGGTCATTCAAATGCGCTCACTGTAGGATCATGTTTCCAGATGCTAGGAAGATCAAGATGCTACCATTATAAATTGTTGTAAGTAAATATATTGTTATAGTGAAGCAATGTCTCTTCCCATAGTTAGTTTTATTCATTTAAGCTGGAACCAGGTTCCTGCACCTCCTTAATCCCTTCTGAAGTCTTCCCAACCCCTTTTGATTAATCTAAGCATTTCTACAAAGCACTTTCACTAAAGAGGATGAGTACATATGAGTATGTAATAAATTCTGGCTTCTAAAGGTATAGGAGTAGCTAACTAACCAGAATTGTGCATTGCAAACAGATCCTAAGTAGCAGGTAGGATAGCTAATTCGACCAATTACGCCCAAATGTCTCATTTTCAGCAAAGTGCAATAATCAAAGCCAAGTCACTATTGCCACCTTATGTCCCCCACTGAAGGGTATGATATATCTGAAACACATTAATTTAAAAAAAATATTTTATCTCTGAAGCAAATATTGACCTAGAATATACTTCTATACTCATATGCAGTGGATGTAAGAATAACTCCTTGTGGTGAGTTTTTAAAAAAGGGCTTTACACAGGCTTTCTCTCATTCCGTTTTTGCTGACTTTGGGACATACCGTGACTTCATTCTAGCTAGTATGTCCATTAAGAAAAAAAGTTAGAGTCTTTCCAAAAACAGTAGGATGCTCTTCAAATACAAATACAAAGAGCCTTGTGCAATGCTTTGTGAAATTGGGAATTTTGAGGAGATGTTTCCAATAACTGGGGGTGTTGGCGGTGTTTTCACTCTAGCAACTTTAACTCGAACCACAAATTTCAGGGCTACGTCCTATTAGGGATAAACAGTACTGAACACAGCTTTTTAACCTTTTTTTCCTCCAGACTACAGACCAGACTGTTTGCTAGTATGAGCTGAGAACATGATGACCACTTCTCTCCTGGCCAAAAGAATTTGGTGAACTCTTCCTAATAATTGCCAAATTAGCTCATCCCATTTTCAGTCACACATGACCTCTTACGTTGCCAAGTTTGCTCAATAGTCTCTTCCTGCCAGAAGCAGCTAACAGTCATGTTTAATGACTGTTACTTTCAATCAGCATTGTAGTTTACAGTACAAATGCATATCTCTAGCCTTGATTCTACACGCCTTTAACAGATAATTTAGTTCTCTAATATCCAATTTTATAGAAGCAGCTTCTGGCACATTTGAACAAGACTGACCTCACTCCTTCAATACTATTAAGGCTGATATGTATCAAGAGGAGCTAGAACAAACAGAAGATGTTTTGAACACTTAAAGGAGAAGAATGATTAGAAGAAATCCTCCGGAAGGTAGAGCTGAGAACAATAGGTCACAGTATGATAGGTGCCAAATTTTCCTTAAAGGGGATGAAGAGGGTAAAAACAAAACAAAACAAAAAACCTCAAAAAAAGAAACACTGCAGTCTCCATCATATTAAAAGCTACACAAGCAAAACAACATATGGGTATTCAGATTAGAAAACATTAGAAGAACAGCTCTGGAAAGTTACACAGGAAACAGGAATAAACATAAGAGAGTAACTATTTTTAAATCAAACATACATGTTAACTTGGTGATCATCACAGCTTTTCAACAGAAGAGATGTGTTAGGAGCCACATCCTTGAGAATATTTGGGTAAGGTTTGCTAATAAAACACTCTGCTGCTTTGCGTCAGAAAGGAAAGCTCAGTACATGAGCTAACATTCACAATTCACTGGTTTGCTGCTTCATATAATATGATTTGATGATCTTGTCTGCTGGTACTTAAACTAAGAAAGTACCAGCTGTTTCACTCTCACAAAAATGATACAAAAAAATATGTCAGCAATTCTGCAATGCTGTAAAACTACAACAAAAAATAATCCAGGAGACAAAATGATTTGTATGGAAGACAAATAATCTTGTCAGAATTAAACAGTCAATCCAGTCACTGTTCAGAGACAGAAGTAGTACCAAGAACATTTAGAGCTGGGAATTTGTTTTTTAAAGCCAGTAGATTTTTTTTTTTTTTAATAAACCCTATCTGATTAAGAATTCCACCCCCCACATCACTATCTTCACAAGAACAATTTAGTGCTTAAAAGTCTGGTGGTTAAAATGGCTATATCTTGAATACTCTCCAGTGCACGTAAGATAAAATATCACCAAAAAAACACATCCTACATTTCCAGAATACTTACTTGAGTCAATAGATCAACACGTTTCATGAAACCATGACTCCCAGACAGGCATGTATACTGCTTTAAACGATTGTTTTGTCATCTGCTTTGCCTACTTCTGCCTGTATTCCCTTTATAACGAACTGCTCATGAAATGTTGGTGCTCTAGAAACTTGGGTGATATTATTATTGCTTAAACTGAAGTTTCCTCTAGAAAGAAGACTAAATAATACCACTTTGAAGGTGCTTGTGCTCCTTCAACTCAGGTCAGCTAAGGATCTATTTTTGAGAAAGGTGACTGAAGAACAGGCTAAGGAATATGCCGGCAAACAAATGATGCAGGCAGACGCACATCAACATAAGCAGTGATCACATGGAACCCAAACACAAAATAAGGTCTCCAGAGTTCAGCTCCAAATTCACAGAACAATATATTTTAGTAAAAAGAGGTCCTGGGCACATTTACATATTTATTCCCACTGTTGTTGTAGGGCTGAGGTTCTTGCAATGAGCCTGGATGGTACAGAGCTAGCATCAGCAGAGCTATGACTGGTCAAGAAATCAAGAAAAGGAACAAGATGGCTTGTTGATTAATAGATTGCTACCAGCATTTCTCTTCTAGAAGAGGAACTCATCACCAACTAAGTACAAGTTCAACAGTTCTGCTGAAAGCACCTTTGTAAGATAAGCCCATAAGCTTTTATGGTTTATGTTTGAGTGCCAGGTATTGTTTTAGGCAGATAAAATTAATCACTCTTTCACAGGAAAGAGTACCCACTTCAGAGCTTACAGATACGCAACTCTTCAGAGCCAAGTCTACACATACCTATTACTTAAACAATCCCATTTCTTCACTAAGCCCCTTGCCACATTTAGCCACAGGAGCTTCTTTGGATACTATCTGTCCACCCAGAATACGTTTCCTATCCCAAGGCAGAGACAGCTGAAGAACATGGACCATCTACTTTTCAGTTGCCACAACTGACAATCTAAAATAAACAGATTTCATACTGCATTTTAATGTATAAGATTTCAGCAGGGCTCCATAAAGTTATAAGGGATTCAGCAATATGATACAGTGGATAATTTTTCCAGTTTTCAGATCATTAGTCCCACCCCAAAACTGAAGGTGTTTATCTATATTGGACATACTATTTTAAATAGTATGCCTATTAACAGGGTTACTAGTACTCTAGTCAACTTCTTCATGTACATATTGGATGCACATGCTACACTGTTAGTTCAATTGATATTCTCTCTAGTTATTTTGTCCCTCTCCTTCTCTTTGTATTCATGCAATGTGAGCTAATTCAGCTTCAAAAGAAGGGCAAATTCCTCCTTACCCCCTCCCAATATTTCATTAACTGCTTGTAACATCTAATTTCTGCTGGAATCCATAAGTACAGCATTGCTTCAGTAACGAACAGCAGCTCTTCTCCTTGCCCATCCTGTTCTTTTGCTTTAGGGGCAGGGGAAGCATACACTGATCTATACAATCAACTGTTAAAGACGTCAATGAGATCCAAGTTCAACTTTGTCCCACAAAAAAATTAGATTAAGTTAAAACCAGCTGTGTTCAGAGTTTATCAAATGCTAGACTGATCCTAAATACTGACTTATTCCCAGCTTTCCAAAGTAGTACATCTTTTGGGTTTAGTAGATTTTGTTATATAGATATTCTATTATTTTAGGTCCTAGTATTTTACTAGAAGTCAAAATATCTGCCTTAAAGTTTTATGACATTTTCATAAGAAAGTTTAAGTTTTCTATGACTTTTTTATTGGACTGAAGACTAGCTTAAAAAGGTAAGAAAAAAATTTCTTCACAGCTTTGATGTTCCATAGAAGACATTAAGTTTTCTTTAACTCAAGAAAGATGTTCTACACCTGAAAGTCTGTACATATAAGAACTGGGCATCCCCCTTCTCTTCCTCTGTTTACATAGCTTTCAAAAGCTTTTAATGAATGTTAAATAAGTGTAAATGCTTATAAGGAGGCATCACTTCATTCTTCTTTCACAAAAATCAGTGCATTCTCCCAACAGCTACTTATGTTAGAAAGCCACTGCATTCTTCAGCAACTGGGCAAAACCATGGTAACACTGTTTCCCCTCTGTTCTCTCCACAAAAAAAAAAAGGGGGCTTAGAATTTGAACGCAGCTGGAAAGCATACAGCAACTGCGTGTGGATTGGTACAGTCTTGAGGATTCGACTAGAGACACAACTGGAACATGAATGAAATAAGAACTACACAAAGTGTGCAGTGATAGGGGAAAAGTAGAGCTGAAAACAATTTTTTAGTTAGTCTCTCTCTATATATGGTGCTGATTCCCTGCCGATAAACAGCTTCCCCAGATGACTTTTATCCCTTGGAATGCTATTTATTGAACGGCTAGGAAGACAAATGCTGTAAGTACATTAACTTTTGGAAGTACCCCGAGCCATCATTTCAACAACACTTACACTGAACACATAGGAAGAGAAGAATCACTTTTACTTTTTATGACTAATACATTTCAGAAGACTCCTGTATCACTTGACTCCAACAGCACTAGTTGATGTCCAGGATGTAGACCTTATTTAGAAAAGGAAAAAAAAATTAAAGCAATCGACTTAAAAATTGAATTATGTGAAGGCCTCTTAGACTGTATGGCAAGTAGCAAAACCATGCACTAACAAAGCGTGAACGGTCGTTTCTTGATGTCTAAGCATACTTCCACTGTGGATGCATCTGCTTACTTCTCTCTGCCTCCTCTCCCAGGCACCAACTTTGACATTACCAGTGAATTTGGAGTGTTTGTATTTGTTTGCTTTACTAGTCACTCCAATACTACAACAGCATCATCTTAACAACTTTATTAGCCCTTACTACTACCTGGCTGTCGCAACCCTCCCTCTCTTTTACATTTTCAGATGCTGTATTGGTCTATTCCAATACCGAAATACTGATTTTCCTTTCAGCAGCCTCTTGTGTATCAGTGAATCACTTTACACCAGGGAGGACAACTATGTTGGTGAACTGAAGGCAACAGCAGCAGTCACTGCAAGATACAAAGAATACTCAAATACCGACTTAAAACATTTATCTTTTACATAAAAAGATTTGCTGACATTTAAATGGAAATCTACTAAGTCTTCTACAAGGATAAAAACCTTTTCTGCACAAACTCCTCCAATATCTAACCGGTGCCATTAATGACCTTTTAATTGGATTTTATGTGGACATCAGAGGAGGGAGGAGTGAGGAGGGAGAAGGAGGATTGGATCTTATGTGGACATTAGAGGAGGAGGAAGGAGGAGGGAGGAGGAGGAAGGAGGAGGAGAATTGGATTTTATGTGGACATTAGAGGAGGGAGGAGGAGGGAGGAGGAGGATTGGATTTTATGTGGACACTAGAGGAGGAAGGCGGAAGGAGGAGGAAAGAGGAGGTGGAAAAAGGAAGAAAGGAAGAAAGAAAAAAGAGACACACCATTTCCCCACCTTCCAAGGGGAAACCTGTGATACATGTTTGTTCTTTAAAGAAAAGCAAGGAAGATGGACAGAGACACAATAAAACCCCAACAAACCAACAACACACAACAAAAGAACTCAACCTAGCAATATTTGTCATGTATTTTTGTTTCTGAACCGTGTTAAGCAGATACCAGTGATGTCTACCTTTGATATTCTACTACTTTGGTTTTAGAGATAAACCTCCCCTATTAGTTGCCAGGTTGGATGAGGCTTTGAGCAAGCTGGTCTAGCGGAAGGTGTCCCTGACCACGGCAGGGGGGTTGGAACTAGATGATCTTTCAGGTCGTTTCCAACCCAAACCATTCTATGATTCTATGATTCAATTATTCCTACAGTAAGGACGTGCAAACATCTGAAACAAGCTGAAGTTGTTTATGTGCAGTGTAGGTCACTGATTAGTTATAATCTTCCAAGTCTCAAGCAATGACATATATGCATTTATCTGTTAGAAGTTACTAAAATTAATACCCTTTTCCAAATCTTGACATCCAACATCTTAATTGGCAAGACATCACATTAAATTTTATTTGATTCAGCAGCAGCATTTGAAGTCTTCAGTCATGTCACATTTATTACAGAAAGCATATTTTTCTGTTTAGAATTAACTTGCACAACTTAATTAAAGCACACACGTTTCATATAGCATGGGTCAGCTAAGTGCTTTATTTTCAGGAGGGCCTGACTTTCCCCCAGCCTACATTTTAGAAATGTTCAGGCTCTCAAGCAAGCTCAACACCTTAACACCAGTCAATTGGACCCAGCAAAGCTCTGTAGCATGAAAATGGCAGCTCAGAACGCCCCAGCCGCCACCCCTGAGCAATGCCTCAAGCCAGAACTGCAGGGGCTCCCAGCCAGCAGCTCTCCACGCATCTTGGCACACCAAAGCCCATACTTCTCATCCCCAGCCACTGTGCCCTCTCAGATTTTTCCTGTATTTAGGTAGGCCAGCAGCCTCCCCAAATACAGAAGTATAGCCCTTTGTTATTAGATACATGGCACAGCTTTCCTGAATCCCAGTTTCAGAAGTGCTCACTGCCACCGGTTTGAACGGTGTCAAAGCTGCACCAAAGCCCTGTCACACTCCCCGAAACCCCCACCAATCTGGCACAAGGAGCCACAAACAACAAGCCAGGAATTTACAACAGAATTTCCCACCTTTGTGGTTGACTAGCTTAAAGACTGGAAGAGGGGCAGAAAATCAGTCTAGATGGCCCAATAACCAAAGGGCAAAGAACCAACATTTCTTTTCAAGATCATTTTCTGGAAACAGAAAGGGTACTAGGGCACAAAATCTAGCCATAACATTAATTTAAATACACCTACACATTCTACAGATACTTTTCCAGATAATGTGTTTTCAGTCATTTTTGCCAGTACAGCTACTAGAAGGCTTCACTTATGAACAAGGGCCTCCCAGAGAGAAGTACTGTGCATACATTCAACTGCTGCCTAACTCACATAATATGTATTCAAACTCAATTTTTCTACATATTATTTCCTCATATGTTTACAAGCATGCCAAGCACAAACACTTCTTCAACTCTAACCCAGCTCTAGCCAACATACAGAAATCCTTCACATACCACCCCACGAATTTCTCCCAGTTCATACCGGGCACTTTCTGCAGGCTGAGATAACCAGATAACAATACGTAATCCTTTTGGTTTCTTTATTATACTAATTTGAGCAAGTCACTTCTCAAGAATGCATGTTCCATCATTACCTCCAAGTAGTGTGCTAGCAGTTTGTGAACAACAAATACAGCCACTATTGTTAACATTATCTGGCACCAAAACAACCCTATCATACATCACTTTCCATCCAGACCATAATATGTTTTGTTTCCCTTTGAGTCTGATCCAGCGGTTTGGACAGGCTTGAGAGCATATTCAACCCTGAAGAAGTTAATCCAAACAAAAGCTATGTAAATATATCTATTGAAACTTCATACCTGTAGGGTCTGTTCTTTCCAGCTCAAGTCTGACCATTTCTTACTTTTTTAAACAGCAGGATCAAGTTGTAGCTATTTCAATGCAAGTTTGATCTTCCCATCTCTTACTGAAAATTGCTAAGTTTTGAACTTGTAAAAAGCAAGCATTCAAAAAGGCTTATTACCAGATTTTTCTATCATATTTTCCCTGCAAATAATCTTTGAGAGAAACTGGATGCCCACTTTAATTCCTATTAACCAGCAGGGATTATAAACTTATTAGTGGTTCAGCAACTACTGCTGTTGTATTACTTGCTGTTGTTCAGAAATAGCTATTTTGCCCTTCTTCCTTCTCCAAAAACTCCTTCACCTCCCAGTGTCTGTTAGAAACCGACAGTACCAGATGTTCAGCTGCCAAGCTCTCCTTCTGCCTGGTTTCAGAAATTTTATAAAAGCACTCAAGTGCTCAATGATATACTGTGAGCATAGAGGTGACATAACTCATCGGACCTCTCCAGAAAAAAAAGTGGCTTTGGAAATGCAGGTGAGCACAAGCACTGGCAGTCATCCAAATGCTTCTCCAGCCTCATTTGCTGTCTCATTCTTTGAAATACACATTAATTTGCCTAAAAAACTAGTAAGTAGATGAAGGAAACAAATAATTTGTCTTGATTACAAGACACCATAATATTTGCTTCAAGCTTCCTGTGGTGGAATTACAGCACAATCACTTACAATGCTTTGAGGAAGACGCCACAGGGTTTTCTACAGAAATGTTTTGTTAAAACTGATACTTCTTTAACAAATACTCGGGATGGAAAAAGACATGCCAGAAGTAAAACTGTAACAAAGCTAGCTTTACAAAATTGGGAAAGGGGGAGAGGGGTGAGCTAACTGGAATAGAATTAATTACTGGTAAATGAATTTGCTTTTTGGCTTCTACATAACATTTCCCTCAGTTGCCATTAAAGTGCTCAACCCATTGTAAATTAGCCACTAAACTAGAAAGTAAGAACTTTCAAACCATCTATTTTCCCACATATATGCAATAGTACCACAAAGTTATCATGGTGGAGAAAAAAACCCCAACCAACCAAACAAAAAAAAACCAGCAATAAGACAGTTCATTGTACATATCCACAGGGACACTACTTCAAGCATTTTTTTTTTTTTGTTCTATATCATTGTATAACTTCAAGGGAACCTAAATTTAGCCATTCCATATGGCCCTGGCAAATAGTCTCCAATGACAAATACAAATGTCTACCCTGTGCTTCAGTTGTTTTTATATACAAGATACTATATTACCACTTGGATATTTCTGGCTGTGTGAACATTTCTTAGTAATCTTCCTTTATGTAAGCATTTACACTGGAGGCACCTCTACCATTGCTAAAATAAAGTACGACGCTAAGCCTTACTTTGAGAAAAGTATTCTTAAAGGGATTGCCAGCTGCAGGGAACTGGTGATAAACAGACTGTCTCCAGAAATGGTCCCACAGAAAGATGACATTTTGAGTGCTGATGGACTCTGAGTAGATCATACTGTATGTAAACTTTTAAATCACAGTTTCAGAACTACATTGCTAGTTGTTCCTGTCCCTCTAAAAGTAAAGACAACCCAAACCTACACCCCCCTAAAAAGGGAAGCTTGCTTCCTACTTCTGCAGAAGATTCACATGCATGCCACTGTCCATCTTCAGTGAAGACGGATCACTATTATTTACTCATGTGAAACTATGAGAAAACTGGACTTTTAAAATATATTGTACAAGAAGATTGTCCCATACTTAAGAGGATTTCTTGTGACATCAGCACTTGGTAAGAAGCACTTGGGGCACCCTTTGAGGAAGGGTGAAAGCCTTCTCTAACATTTTTAGCTCACTTCTTTAAAAACAGATCCACACACACCCCCAATAACATTTGGAGTTAGTCAGTGGACGCAGACAAGCTTGGTAGCTCTAGGCCACAAAAGATGATCCCACATGTTTTTTTAAGACAGTCAGCTAAAGAGAAAAGGTGAAATCAATGTTCAACTACTTGTGAGTTCTTACCTAATCATTTCTGACGTCATCAGCCAGTTTCTGCAGCAGAACCTGGCAGCTACCCTGTTGCTTCCAAAACAGTCTGCAGTAAGAAATATAGGTATAATACAGGAAACAATCACAAAAATATCTTTGTGTAATTCAGTTAAATAGCCAATGAGAAGACCTCATCCAGGCTCAATTAGATCTGCTAATCACAGTGATAGTTTTAACTCTCATTGTTAATGCCAGATGCCCTATGGTATTCACAATTACCAGAAGTACATGTCCTGTGACATTAACAAAGAATTGCTGCAACAGTAAAGCTAAGCAAACAGGAGCTCAGAGGCCAGGCAACAGCAAATCCTTCACTTGCATACATCCACCTTAAACAGAAGAAAACAAGAGGAATGGCGATTGTCTCCACATGACATTTCCAGGTCCATTTCCTGTCTCCCGCATGCAGTGAGGGAAGACAGGCACCCTCGTTTTTTCCTTTTGTGCATCCAATAGGCTGTGGGGCCAGTAACCTGAACTAAGGATACTGCAGGGCCAGCCAGGGACCAGGTCCCTCTGCCTCCTCTCTGCTGAAGAGAGAAAGGAGAGAGAGAAAGCCCTCACCACAGAACAGCACGGCTTCTGGCCAAGGCCTCTCCAAGTAGCATGCCTAGGTTTAAGGGAACTGGCATGACTTGCTCAAATGCAGCAAAGGCCACAGCTTCTGAGAGACATGCCAATGACTCAGAGCCAGTTTCTTCTGAGCCCTGAGGATCTAAACAAGAGGGTGAAATTGTGAAGGTTATAACATAAGCTAGAGAGAGGAGCATGTCTCCCTTTTAAAGGCAGGAAGGCCTTTCAACCAAGTCCTCAATTTTTATCTGTTTTGGAAATATTCAAGTATCTTGAGCAGTGTCACCAGGGCCACAAACAAAAAAAAGTTAGGCTGAACATTAGAAACAAGCATTGCTTTTCTGTAGTTAATTTTCATTTGTTTGTTTATATTTAAGAAGCTTACTGTCATCTCACAGCCTATGTTATGCTGTCTAAGATTCTACATAGGTTTGTAGACCACTAGCAGTCTATAGCAAGGAAATACTGCTTCTAAACTAAATACTGCTTCTCAACTAAACCAGCAGGAGCAGGAACCTTCCTTTGATGTCTCTTCCCCCCACTCCCTCTCCAAAAAATAGATAGATAGTCTGGTTTACAGTATTATGTTGTTCACATATTACTAGAGAAGTATGCAGCCTTACAAATTTAAGAAATCCCATCTCACTTGAGTATGGACTCTAAGTCAGAGTCAGTCTCTACCAAGTTAATCCAGTAAACAAAGAGGGTTCAACAGAAGGCTGGGGGTTGATGATTTTCTCAAATTTGGGTACATCAGTTGTGCATCACATATAATCAGGAAAGCATAGTTTTAAGACTTCCACTGTCAAATCCTACAGCCAAGGCAGTCATGCTTTACAATTTCTTGTCTGGGCAGGGGGGAAAGAAGTAAAAGGCTTTTTTGGTCTAAAATCTCTATATCTGTCTGAAAGATTCCTGAGCACACAAGGAGTGTTTGTTTTAAAGACAAAAATAAAGAAACAAACAAAACATCACCTTATTTATTGCTGAAACTACCCCTGTGAGCTCCATCAAATGTTTATGTAGGACTAGCATTTATTGCCTCTGCATTGTCCTCACACAGACACATTGTACTAGATTTGCTTCCCGCATCACCAGCTAATGTTCGATGTACACTAATGCAAGAAAAATCATACCTAGAAGCTCTACTAAAAGGCCAGTTCATCAGTACACACCATCTCCTCCAGAGTAGTCATGATTATTAATAACAATAATTTCTGTACATCTTCTAACTGTCTTGCCAACAGACCTCGCAAGTCTCACTCTGTGGCACCTTTTAAAACTTTCCAGATAACATTAGTTTCAGGAGCTCATGCTGACAGAGAATAGAGAATACGACTGAAGACCTCCAACTCCCTTACTTTGCCCTAAATTAAAGAACTACCTAATATAGCTCTTTATTGCCAAGCAAGTTCTCTAGACCTTCACATGCTTCAGGTATCAACCACTACTTTCTTTTTGTCATTAGTTTCTTCCCATTCCCCACCATTTCCATGGTACATTGGGTCCCCATCCTATGTAAGAGACCCCTCAGCTCATACGTTTGACTTGGGATGCCCGTATTACTCAGTCTTATTGTTCACGTGAACATAGTCCAGCCACAGGAGCAGCAGCAGACTCCTGATTGCCTGGATTTCTGCCTGGATTTCCTCTGGCTCACACAAACAATCAGCATTTGCACACCCACCTATAGTCACTTTCTTCATGCAATGACTTCTTATCAGCACCTTGCTTGTAAATTTTCTTCCCACCTGGTGTTTCTTGGAAAGTGGGACAGGAAGAGGAAAAAAAAAAAAAAAAAAAGGCAAGTCTGACAACAATGTAGGCACCAGAATGTAGGCACCAGACTTTGACCCGCTGTACCACTTCCAAACCACCCTCTATCACTTCCTCACTGGTTGAAGCCAGCACCGCCAACAGACACAACTAACCGGAAAGCTGAAGACACTGAAACCTGTCACCAAAAACCCACAGCAGCCTCATCTGCTCAGATATACCCATGCAACTGACAACAAACAAAGAAAAAAAGATAAAATAAAATTCTTTTTATTATTCTTTACTGTATGAAAGAGCAAGTCTGTGCTAGTTGCTCATCTAAAAGCCCAAAATTTCCATAAGGTCTCATAGAAGCAAAGAGAGAAGAAAAGAAAAACCGCCACCAACCAAAAACCTAACAGACACTATTGCTTCAAGTCTCTTCTTGACAGGACCCATGCCTCGTCTGCAAAAAAGGAGTTTCCATGCACACAAGTTTCTGTTAGGTGAGAAGGAATGAAAGGTAAACTGCAAAACATACCCAGCATCAGCACCATGGATGTCCCACATCCAACATGGACTGAGAACCCATCCCAGGCTGGTCCCAGGTGGTTACTTCATTGCAAAGCTGTGCTACATAATTCTTTTCAAAACGTTATTTCCGTGTACAGAAAACAGCAAGACACACGAACCGTACAACAGGAGCACCGTAAGAAGTGATCTGAAAGCAACAGCCTTATCCCACAAGGGGCACTGTTAACACTTTATATTAATTCACCGCTTCTTCGCAGGTATGTGGGGCCCAAGATCTGTTTGTTTGTTTGGTTTATTTTTTTTTCCTCTTATTTCCATGTGCTTTCTGAGTGGAGTAGCTTTTGCCAACTTATTTTAACATCATTCCTCCTCCGTTCTGTTGTTAACAAGTTAGACAACAGGACCATAAACATATTGGAAACATAAGTCTGTTCTGGAGCTGCAGCATCCAGTGCTGGCTACAGAAAACACGCTCCCATCACTTGTGCATTCATCTTGTAAAGGCCATCAGAAAAGCAAACTAAGCAGCCCGCATCCTAAAAGTTTGCATCACTGCAGAAAGCCGCTGGCTTGCGCTGAAACACGCCCGGCTAAAACAGGTTACATCTGTGTGAAAGCAAGAGACACTCGGAAACCATCAGCGCGCAACCCCCAGCTGCGCCGAAGGACGCGATCGCTTTCATTTCGCTGTCGGAGGCGCGACTTGGCTCCTCTCGCTCCGGGGGCGAGTGGACAGCAAACGACACCACATCCCGCCCCAGCTCCCCTCGCCCTGCCCGCA